>NC_134880.1:51783943-51843943 GCF_041734735.1 Babylonia areolata | reverse complement strand
TAACTGTGATGACATTTAAACAAATCTTAAATAAACTGAAATTAAGTCATGAGTAAGTTGAGTACACTAAGAGAAAGAAAGTATGTACATGTTTGTGCACTCACACATGTGTCACTTACAGTTCATGTTTGTGTTGTGTGTGCATGTGTGTGTGTCTGCATGCGCGTGTTTCAGTTTAATGTATCTTCCCTGGAGTGATTTTTGACAGAAGTGTGTGTGTGTGTGTGTGTGTGTGTGTGTGTTCATGTGTGTGTGTTCATGTGTGTGTGTGTGTGTGTGTGTGTGTATGTGTGCTGGAAGTGATTTTTGACAGAAGTGTGTGTGTGTGTGTGTGTGTGTGTGTGTGTGTGTGTGTGTGTGTTCATGTGTTCATGTGTGTGTGTGTATGTGTTCTTCGTTTAATGTCACTTCCCTGGAGGGAATATTTGACAGACTCAGTGGAACTCTGTGTGTGTGTGTGTGTGTGTGTGTGTGTGTGTGTGTGTTTGTGTGAGAGAGAGAGAGAGAGTCATATATCGCATGTATAATGTGTGTGTAGTATATAGATATTATTATTATTTTTTAAATTATAAAACATTTCAAATCTGACAAAAGAAACATGAGTAACATTTTTCTTAAGATCTAATACACACAAAATTAATTAAATGGCATTAAAAACAGTTTGATTTTCGTGTTCGATGATTAGTCATTGTGTTCAGAACTCCGTGTATTTAGAGTATATTTGTGTGCCTCAACACACTGACACAGACACAACAAGCAGCAATGGAAAGCAATGAAAACCTGACAGCATCTCTGAAATGAAGAAGTAAAGGTGAAAGATTACCAGCAGCTACACAGGCACGCATAAACCGACCACCCATTGTTGCGGTTCCCCGGCACGTCCAGACATTGTTAATGATATGCGAAAGCCACTCTCACCTGAATAAATCCCGTTCGTGTACAACACTCCAGGCCGTCGGGTCGTCATGTCCAATTGTTGTTGCAGACAGTTGTAGCACGCACAGTCTTCATAAGTAGATATTCGACACACACTCCACCTGTCCTCAACGGCAGATTACGTCAAAACTCAGGACTCTGATCGGATTTGTTTGTGTCGCGGCAGTTTCTCTAGTCGTCTGCTAGAACGACTGAACTCTGCAGCGCTTGGCGGCGCAACTAAAGTGGAGAACTTGGAGGTGACGACCGTAAGCTTCAAAGCGCAGGCCCATCCTCGTGCGACAATCCCTCCTATACAATCACACCGCCCACAGGAGTCCCCCGCGGCTTTCCAAAACATAGGCCTACCTTCCCTTGCCGTGTTTTGGGACGCGAAGCGAACTGCCTATGCCTTGACCCCGAATTTGCTCTGACCCCAGGTGATCCAAAACCGGAAATACAGTTTTTACGTCACCAAATGTCAGGAGCAGACAATCAATGAAGCATTAATTTGTGACGTCTCATATTTCAAAGGGGGTCGGCGGTTCGTTGTGTCTGGGTCAAGTTTTGCATTGTCGTTTTTATAGGGGAGAGCCAGACACGTCGACATTCAACAGTGTACTTAGCCGATGTCTCCATTCATTAATTGATTGCGACGAAGCGTCCCACTACATCACCCCCCCCCCCCACCCTTCTCCAAATCGGAGGGACTGAGAACCCCTTTGATGACCCCCACCCCCACCCCTAATCCTCCAAATCAATCAAAATCTTTTGCTTTTCCTGTAGTTATTTTTTCTTCTTTTTCTCTGATTAGTCATGTAATGTATTTACACGGAAAACAAAGTCTTGCAATTTTCGACCACATTTTGAACATCTGTGACCATTCCTTAAACTGCACCCACGGAGTTAAATTACTTTCAATGACTGACCCAATTTTTGAATAATTATTACGCAGGAGGGTGTGTGCTCCACTGAGTGCGTGGGTGTGTGTTTGGAAGGAGGTGAGGCTGTTTGTAAGTGTAGGATGGATGTAGATTTATAAAGTATGAGTCAGATTTAAATATGAGTAGGTTCATGTTTTGTGGTTTGCATGAACCCACCGGACGAACAAGGAAACAGATACTGTACCCACATTACTTACATCGGGATCTGTTGGTGTTGTTACTTTGGCAGTAGCTTCACCACATACCATGCAGTGACAACATCGGCATATCAACATTCTGAGAAAGGAATATGCTGCTTTCTGATACCATTCAGTTCATGTTGTCAAGCAGACCGCGGGACCACCATAGAATTGTCAGAACGTCTGAAATGGAAAATATGAATGACGAAAAAAAAATATTTTTTTTTACATGACACAGCAAAATGACATAAGGCGTAATTGAAAAGCATGCCCACTTAATTTGCACACACTCTCTCTCTCTAGCTCTCAGTATTTATTATTTTCCTCCTTTTTTTCTTGTATTCCCTGATTTACAGATTGATGGTAGGATGAAAACAGGCCAGTAAATGAGTAAGTACCTATTAATTTCCCCTCAATTAAAAAAAGTTTAAGTTTCAATTTTGACCTCTCTCTCTCACTCTCTGGTGAACGTTGAAGAGCTGGAGTGGGAAGATGAATTCATGACTACCAGCTACATAATCGACGTTCTCAACGCTCATGCCCCCTCCCCTGACTGGTGACCAGAAGATGTTTCACGGACCTACCATGTTGGAAGACCAGGGTCATGGAGAAGCGAACCATGCCCCATCATCGTCCACTTTTGTCGCTGGTCGGACAAGATAGCTGTGCTGGGTGACAAGAGACTCAGGGATACTCTCAGAGAGAGTGGCATCAAAGTGTCTTCGGATCTTACGACCCACCAGAGGGAAACGGTAGAGTTTCACCGTGGACAAGGTAAAATCGCGTATCTCCACCATGGAAAGCTGCACATACACGATAGAAGGCTGCCTTTGCAATTATCAAAGCATTTATCAAAGTCTGCGGTGGAGATGGATTTCATTTCATAGTGGTGTGTCCAGAGTATAAAAATCTCATGAAGAATTTTATATTATGTTAAAAAATTAAAAATAAATAAAAAGAACATCTCCAAAGTCTCCAAAGCTGTTTTTGCAAATTACTGTGCTGGTAAAAAGTGTCAACTGAAGTTAGAGATTTCCGTTCCAATAACATAATTCCTTTAAATATGTATTCTTGTGCTGCAGTTCTTGATAGATGTGTTAGTTAATGTGTATAATGTCTTCACATATCATGTGATGTTGGCTTTGCAAGTGTTTGATTTTTATCCTCCTTGTCCAGATCAAGGCCAAAGGACTGAATATAGTTTTCCTTGATTCCTTGAGAATTCTGTCACAAAGAACTCTGCATGGAAGTGTCACATGGCAGTGGGCTTTATTACAGTCACATTTCAAGCTGTGTGCAGAATAAAAACAATGCCGAAAACAAGTTTTTCAGTAAAAAAAAAAAATAATAATAATAACCCCCACCCACCCACCACCACACACACACACACACACACACACACTGCTCATCATGTTCAGCCAATATTTTCATCCAGACCCAGGTTTGTCTGCATTCCCAAAGCCAGTAGTCCACCAGACAATGGTTTTTTCAGTGGTATTGGATTAGGCCCCTGTTGATCTCTTGTTTTTCATTTTGTGGGAGCTCTCATGAAGGCTATTTTAACATCAATTACCTTTCACTTCTGACACCTGTAAAATTTTTTAAGTCTTAACCACGATTTTTTAACCCATTACTATGCTTCATACTTACAAAAAAAAATCTAGTTGATTATAACTAGTTTCCTGCTTGTTGTGTAATGTCATACTATTGCCACAGATAATTATTATGTATTCTGTGCTTAAACACAGCAGTTGTCAACTACCTTAGATGGAAAACATATACCATTGTCAATGTGAAAAAATAGGTCATCTGTTGCCAATGAAATGACCTCATCTTCTCCAAAGGAGTTCTTTCCCTTCAGAAAGTGTTAACATCTTTTTCCTCAGCAAAGAAGAACAAATATTTTCTGGCTTGAATTGTTGCCACAAAATCAGACTTTGTGGCTGTTTGAATTTGGTCTACTGTTGGCTGTTAAGTTATTATATGGGCATCTGTTATTTTCTTTCTGACCATCAACACCTTCAACAGAGAGCTATGCAACAAATACACAGACTGGTGTCAACTGTCTTTTAACAAGCAAACATTCTCCTCTCTCTGTCAATGTCTCAAAAACTGACTGAATGACTAAGATGACAAAACTGTTCAATGTTTTCATGTTATCATGCATCAAAAATAGTATTCATCTTCATTTAATCTGATACTGAAATACATGTCACAGTACAAGGAGATGCATTTTGTGTTGTGTTGCATGAGTTTTTCAATTCGATTTCAGTTTCTCAAGGAGGCATCACTACATTCATACAAATCCATGTACACTGCACCACATCTGCCAAGCTGATACCCTGCCCTGCATAACCCAACACCCTTGTCAGGCCTTGAGTTCATGCGTATACATTTGTGTACCTGTGAGAGTAGATTTCTTTTACATAATTTTGCCAGAGAACAATTTTGTTGCCATGGATTCTTTTCCAGTGCACCAAGTGCATGCTGCACACAGGACCTCGGTTGATTGTCTATGATGGGCACAACAGTCAAGTGGTTAAAGCGATGGATTTTCAATCTGAGGGTCCTGGGTTCGAATCTCCGTAATGGCGCTTGGTGGGTAAACGGTGGAGATTTTTCCAATCTCCCAAGTCAACATGTGTGCAGATCTGCGTGAGCTTTAACCCCCTTTGTGTGTATATGCAAGCAGAAGATCAAATACGCACGTTAAAGATCCTGTAACTCATGTCAACGTTTTGAGGGTTATGGAAACAAGAACATACCCAGCATGCACACCCCGAAAACAGAATATGACTGCCTACATGGCGGGGTAAAAATGGTCATACAAGTAAAAGCCCACTCGTGTACATGTGAGTGAACGTGGGAGTTGCAACCCACTAACGAAGAAGAACTGTCTCATCTGAATGACTACAGAAT
Source organism: Babylonia areolata (assembly GCF_041734735.1). Taxonomy (NCBI): domain Eukaryota; kingdom Metazoa; phylum Mollusca; class Gastropoda; order Neogastropoda; family Buccinidae; genus Babylonia; species Babylonia areolata. The sequence continues at coordinate 51,838,986 of NC_134880.1, read as the reverse complement.
CAACTGGATTCACTATGAATGATTCTCCAGTCATACTTCGGTGAAACGGCAAGAACAGGATTTGAAACCCATTGTACTGTCAGATAAGGGTCTAAACCATTCTGCCACCTTGCTCCTGCAACTCTTTTCATTATGCATTTGCAATTTTGTAGCCGACAAGATACACCTATCTTATTGCTTACATCACACACACAACTTTATTCACATGAACACACGCACATACTTTTCATACTTTCTGTTACAGATCAAATTGAAATCACAAAGATGAACGTATAGATATCCATATTTATTACATATTACAATATATATTCTAACTTGCAGCAATACAGAAATCAAATCACTCACACCTCATGTTTTCTCCACACATCAAGACAAAACTTGCACAGAAGCACAGGCAAGTGACCAGAATAATCAATGCACAAATATTTGCACAAATGCAATTTAGAAACACAATTCGTTTCAACTTTGATACACACAAATTTCTGCCAGGTGGGTTTTTATAAGCTGAATTCTTTTTCCTACATGGAACTGTTGACATTACCCATGATTAGGAGACCATTTACAGCACATTATGTGGTCATATTGTCGAAGCCTGCCAGTCTATAGAAAAAACTGAAGATAAAACAAATATCTGACAAGATGAAAACAAACAACTATTTGTATTTGTATTTCTTTTTATCACAACAGATTTCTCTGAGTGAAATTTGGGCTGGGCTGCTCTCCCCAGGGAGAGCGAGTCGCTACACTACAGCGCCACCCATTCTTTTTTTTATTTTTCCCTGCATGCAGTTTTATTTGTTTTTCCTATCAAAGTGGATTTTTCTACAGAATTTTGCCAGGAACAACCCTTTTGTTGCTGTGGGTTGTTTTACGTGAGCTAAACTAAGTGCATGCTGCACACATTTGGTTAATCGTCTCATCTGAATGACTAACATACAGATCTATCTGAAATGTACCACCAGTGCTAAGTTGGACATTCCCTTTCAGATAAAAACAAACCTATGATTGTTACCAGAGAGACAGAGTGAGCGAGCATAACTTTGCTCTTTGATATCTTACCTATTACATTCTTCTGGCAACAAGAATTCCATCCCTTCAAGAAAATGTGAAAAATTTCCACCGCTCTCTAGAAAAATAAAATTCAAAGGTACACAGATAACTTTTTCCGCTTGACAATTAATGAAAGAACTCAAAACAAAAAACATACAAAAAAAGGAACACAATAACACATACAAACCACTATACAAATCTGTTAAAACTGTGAATGAAGAGGAAATATAAAATACTGTACACAATACAGGACAAATGGCCGGGGTCACAACACCAGAAAGGTTGGCTCCAGCACCAACAGGCTTGGGAATTAAAAAAATATCTTTTAAAAGATAATTTGAAAACCTTGAACTTTGAACTACATGTGCACCTCATAAGCACCTAAATGCCATTCTCATTCTGTCATTACTTCATTCTCAGACACACAACATTAAAAAATATCAATATCTAAATATGTTCTGATTTCCCAATGGTCTTGATGTACCAGACAGGTAACTTAAGATGGCACGCAAAGAGTGCACATGCCTGCTCACATCCACACGCCAACGCACACACACACCATCATGTGAAGTGGAGAAGACAGGCTGACAGACTAAACTATATGGCACACTAACCTAAACAATGCTGATGTGGGGCTGATACTGTGACATAGATGAGGAAACAAAAACATAACAAACACACCTGATCCTTATGTACAACTCTTAACGTTATGTGCATTTACCATGATGGACATTATATGCACACTAACACACATTAGAACTTTCAAGTAATTGCATAAAGGCACATACTCATTATCAATTTGTAGAGAAAAAAAGACAACAGAATTTACTCCATGATAAGATAAAAAAAAACAAAAACAACAGATTTGTCAAGAGAGTGATTTGAAAATGATGTTTGTGCACAGGAAATAGGAAATTAATGGACACTGCTGTGTCCCTCGCCTTTGTGTACTCCTGTAAACTTTACCCTATCTTTATTCTGCTTGTTTGTTCAATGAAACCAGAGAACTTTACACAAAGGCCTTTTACTTAGATGCAAATTTTGAGACAGTTTCAGTTTCATATCTGCATGCAGAGAGGCTTAAGCCATGGCAACTCAAAATAGGTGCTGAAAATCATTCTTTAAATAAAAAAAATTTAAAAAGCAGAAAAAAGATTAAATTTTAAAGAAAAGTTGACCAATAACCCATGATGACTGGAATGTTGGTTTTCAACTGATGCCATTTTTTAAAATGTCAAATTAAAACCAGCAGTTCTGAATTGTGTCTTGTGATCTAAAAAAAACCAAAAAAAACAACAACAACAACAAACCTATCCCTAACCATGCAGCCAATAACCTACAGGGACTAAATCAGACGAGGATCACCATCCAAAACTGGCTTTATGAGAATGCTGTACTTAAAAGGTTCAGCTTTGTGTGCTTTATATGTGACAGACAAAACCATCTGAAAAATGTGATTGAAATGTGCAACACTCTTTTTGAATTTAATCCAAAAATTCTGTTACTTCATTAATGAAGCATGTGTCAGCCGACACAGATTCAGTCAGCCATCAGTAATGCAGTGAGTGGTCTATGACACTTTGAAAGGTCACCATTTTCAGGGTGTGCATGCAGAGTTAGTTCTTGTTTCCATAACCCACCAAACACTCACAAAATTAGGGATCTTTAACATGTGTATTTGATGTACAGTATGTGCAATCAGATGCTCTACCCTTAACCTATCAGATGCAACCAGGATTCAAACCCAAGACCTAGATTAAATGTCAAGAGCTGTGACCACTTAGCTATTGTGCCTTTTTGTGTCCTCTGATAATGGAACAAGACTAAACTGACCCAGGACCAAAGATGGAATATCCAGTGTTCTGCCCATTTGGCTATCGTACATTTTTATCAATGTCCTCTGATAATGGACCAAGACTATGCAGGACCCGAGGTCATCATTTACATTCACCCCCACCAACATTCTACATCTTTCTCATCTTACCCCATCACTGCTCACTGATTATATAAAATCTAAACCCTGAGGATCTTCAATACTCTCCTGTGAATACATATTTAGACCCCACCTGCCTCATTTTGTAAATATGCAGCCTTTATGAATATTTATTTACATGATTTATTACAGACCTCAGGTTAAATTGGACACCACCATGATCAGAAGTACAATTGTTATTTCAAATATCAAGTATTATCAGGGGATTTGCTGAATAAAAACATGGGATTTGCCCAATGAAAAGAAACACAAAGAAGAGGATACAAGAACTGTATAACTGTTGTAATGAGTCTCTTATTTTTATATTCTGACTGCAGAAACAATCAATACTTTAGTCTGTTCCTCATGTTCCTTTATTGGATTATATAGTCTTGCACATGGACATACACAAACCACACATATGTGCCTGCATACATGCTTGTGTATGTATGCACACACACACACTCACATCCACATACAGTTTGTTTGAAACTTGTATGGATATACATAAACTTGAAAAAACAACTAATCAATTAAGAATGGTTGGAGAGGTGTATGCCATACAGAATTCCTGTTTTTATCAAATTGATGGCCACTATTCTATGGCAACTCCCGAAGTGGCTGACATGCAAAGGTATTCAAGCTGATGAAGAACGAAGACTTACACAGACTGCTTACTTTCATACTCTGACAGAATCGTGCATCTGAATGTATGATGATAGTATTTCAGTGTCAAGTCGCTTGAGTTCAAGCTGAATAAATGTCAACACATTATCAAATTTAAAGATGTTGCAGTTTGAGGCAACTTAAAATGACAGGCTTGCAAACAAAAGTCAAATTACTACGATTCACATGTAAGTCAGATCACTATGATTTATTCCACTTTCACATTCCAAAGATACACTTTGGAGGATAAATTCCCACAACACCCATCACAGAAAAGTAATATATACAATGACAATCGTTAAGACAAAAAAACAAAACACAGTAAAATACTTAAAATATAATCGCTTCACGAAACACTGAAGTAGTTAATCATAAACTGAGCTGAAGTTTTTCAGATGACAATGACAAAATACAACCACAAATTTCAATCCTCTATTTTCTCACACATCTTTTTCCCCTACAAAAATGCCCAATATAAATATCAAGACCAGCACAGTTGTCTGTCAGTCTAGAAGATAATCACCAATTGAATAGCCTATCAACTCAACGCTCAACACAAAATATTAAAATGGTGACTCCAGCCCCAATCTCACTCTCTTCATAAACTGGAACACAGCCAGTTTCGGGTTGTTTTTTATCTGAATGTTAAAGTATGACAGAAACTCACATTTATCTCTGCTTATGGATTCTTCAACCAACTTCCATGTTCTGCTTTGTTGTGCTAAATATTAACAATTTCTGGATCAAACCTACAGTAAATCTCTTTCTTTTTCTTTCTTTAAATCAATATCCTTTACAAACACATTCTTCTGTACAAGTCTGACAATGGCAGAATTGTCCACAATTCACGGCAGACCTCCTTTAAAAAGAGAATGCACGACATGTACTCTGCCCAATTCATGACACGGCACAATGAACACTGCGATGAAGCCTGCCCCACTCCCAACACAGGCTGCAAGAAACTCCTCCACCAGCTCCCCCACAAAGCAGCTGCTATTCTGTGAAGTTGGTGAACATGCCAGACAGATCATTGAACTCGGGGGCTGGCTGGCTGAGCATGCCAAACATGTCACTGAACTCTTCCGGCTGCTGCTGCTGTGCCGATGTCTGCTGCTGGTCGCTGCCATCCCCCTGCCCCTGAGGCCACTGGGACCACAGGCCTGCTGCACCTGTCACACAGACAGAACAGAACATGCTGTGCACAGATCCTGCTCTTCTCCTGTTCCTTTTGTCTGTTGTTCAAACCATAATCATAAAACAAACTGTTATTCTACTCAAAACACATCATCTTTTATGTTCCAGAAATTCTGCACAACAGCATAACTTAAGAACGTTCTAACAAATCCATTTTTTTCTGTTCAAGAATTCCAGATATTCTGCTACACTGCAAAACTTGCTCACGTTCTGATGTATCCTTTCCTTTCACCCACTGTGAGGTCCATCTAGGTCAATAATATTTGTTCACTCATAACAATCTCCATGCCAGACATTTTAGACTAATAGTTTCATATCTTTTCCCATGACATCCACAATCACGCTAAATGACATTGTCTCACGATGTGGTTTTTGGTATAGTACTGTGTTAGAACTCCGTCACAACAGATTTCTCAGTGTGAAATTCAGGCTGCTCTCCTCAAGGATACATGTTGCTACTGTGTAGCACTGCCTGTTTTTTGGGTTGTTTTTTTTTTCGTGCCTGGAAGCGTGTTTGTATTCTTGTCAAAGTGAAATTTTCTACCTGATTTTGCCAGGGACAACCCTTCTGTTGCAGTGGTTTCTTTAATGCGCACAAAGTGCATGTTACACATGGAACCTTGGTTTATCGTCTCATCTGACTGACCAGCTTCCAGACCACTCAAGGTCTAGTGCAGGGAGAGAAAATACTGGCGAATATGGGTAATACTACTGACATCAAATATCTAATGTAAGAGACAGATGGATAATGAAGAAACTGTAAGCATTCCTGAGACAGAGACGAACAGAAACTTTATTTGACAAAGAATACAAAACAAAAAATGTTTCCATATCAGAACAACAGTTCACAAGGATGAGAAATTTACTATTAAAAAAAAAAAAAAAAAAAAAAGAAGATGAGAGAGAAACTGACCTGGAGAAGTTGTGTTTGGACTGATATGACTGTAGTGGCCCTGTCCTGTTCCACCATAGTCACTGCTGCCCTGTAACAGCCATTCAAACTAGACAAACATTGGTTAATTTTCCACCCACTTCTCTAAAATAAATCAGTCGATGATATATAACAAAACAGTCAATCAGTATACTAAATCATTTATGAAGATTAGAAGCTGTAATTATCACTGTACATAATCACACACAAAATACAAGCAAAGGAATATGTTAGTGGTAAAAAAAAAGAAAAGAAAGGAACACTTCAATAGAAAAACGACTTTTAGCATCAATACAGAACAATAAATAAACAGATAAATGTAAAGATCAAACAAGATCAGAATCAGCTAAGCATAGTGAAGCAAATCAATTACCATAAAAAAATATCTAAAAAATAAAACAAAACCAAATAAAACAAAGTGTCTAAAGAGAACACCACATCAATCTCTTAACAACGTCCCTACCACAGTATCTCCAAGAACCACTCACATCGTTTCGCGCATAGCTGCCTTGCGTGGGCCAGCCGGTGGGTCCGGTGGTCTGGGCGGCGGGGGAGCGGCGTAGCCCCATGGGTCCCAGGGCTGGAGCTGGGGACTGCTGGCTGAGCCCCATGGCCGAGGGGCTGGTGTGTGAGGGGTACTTGATGGTGGCTGCCGGTGGCTGGTTGTACGCCTGGGCGTACATGTCCTGGGCCAGGCCACGGTTCCCCATGTGGTACAGGTCCCCCGTGGAGTAGCCAGTGGTGTCCCGGTAGTCTCCCTTGCCAGCTGCATGCACCCCAACCCCCATGTGGTCGGCGGTGTGCATTGGGCGGGCAGTGGCGGCACTGGGGTAGGAGCTGAGAGAGGGCACCAGGTCAGGGGCCTGCTCCCCTGGCATGCCTGTCACCGGGCCCTGCTGCGAGTTCCTGGTGGATGGACACACAACTTTTGTATTGTATGCATGATAGCTGTGTCCGACTATGACCATCAGAACAGCAGAGAGAAGCAAATGCCATCCTGGCTATCTGGGCAAGAATTTTGATTATAGTGGAGAGCGTTTTGCCCAAGTTACATCCATAAATGGCCAAGAGGGCTTAAGAACAGTTTGTGTTGGGATGGTCCCCAGAGGCCAACTAGCCTCTAAGGCTGCAAAACTTAGAGCCAGAGCAATCTTGCCTCCTAGCTTGTGAGTCAGTCCTTCACACAGAAAAAGAAGAAGCTGTTCCCATTGGTGAGGAGAAATCACTGATCATACAGCTCTCACTTGACTGTTGGACTAACTGTAAGCTTATGTCAGTCTCTGATGTAAGCCGAATGTTGAGCCTAAACAGCTTTATCTGCACTATTCAATATCATATTAAACATAAAAAAAATCTGGAATAGAGATAAATAATGGAGGGGAAAATAGGATGTATGCAGAAAGCATGGTGAAAAGGTAATCTCCCTAGAGTGGACTTCTTTTTTGCTTCTTTGGCATAAAGCATTTGATCTTCAGCAAATTATTTTTTTAAATATTTCTAAAAACAAGGATATTGAAGTGTTTTTGTTTTTTTTAAAGAATGGGTATAGAAAAAAAACAAACACTGACTTAGCAGATGTGTTGGTGCACACGATGTACTCCACTTCATCTGTGTAGGGGTTCTGGAAACTGAATGCCGACGTCCTCAACCACACCCACTCACGGTTCGAGGCTCGGAAACGGTACATGATGGACATCACTTGACCCTTCAGCTTCAACACTGCACAACACATAAAAGGACACTACATTATGGGTCTGCAAACTAACAGACTTACAAGAACAAGTTCACATTTGAAATGATATGTGTACATCTCACATTAAAAATGACAATGTAAAAATAGTACTACTGAGTTGCCTGCATAATATGTATGACCAACTCAACATCAACAGTACTGAAAGAAATTAGGAAACTGTGTGAAAAAAAAGTAAACAAAAATAACTATTTCTTAGAGCTAATAAATACAACCAAAGAATAATAAGAAAAAGAGCATGACACTTATGAGCCAGGTGAGAACAGCAGTGCAAATACCTTGGTCAAAGGTGTCTTTCATGTGGCTCTGGTCCTCAGGGTGGTAGAAGTCAAAGGCTACCTTCCCCAGCAGTTCCTGGGGCTGGTAACCCAACACGGACGTCACTCTGAAAAATCATCATGTCACCAGTGTTCAACAAAGACGTCACTCTGAAAAATCATCATGTCACCAGTGTTCAACAAAGACGTCACTCTGACAAGTCATCATGTCACCAGTGTTCAACAAAGACGTCACTCTGACAAGTCATCATGTCACCAGTGTTCAACAAAGACGTCACTCTGACATGTCATCATGTAACCAGTGTTCAACAAAGATGTCTCTGGAAAATCACCATGTCACCAGTGTTCAAAAAAGACTCTCTGGAAAATCACCATGTCACCAGTGTTCAACACAGATGCCACTCGGAAAAATCACCAGTGTTCAACAAAGACATCACTCTAGAGAGTCATCATGTCACCAGTGTTCAACAAAGACGTCACTCTGACATGTCATCATGTCACCAGTGTTCAACAAAGATGTCATTCTGACATGTCATCATGTCACCAGTGTTCAACAAAGACGTCACTCTAGAGAGTCATCATGTCACCAGTGTTCAACAAAGACGTCACTCTGACATGTCATCATGTCACCAGTGTTCAACAAAGATGTCATTCTGACATGTCATCATGTCACCAGTGTTCAACAAAGACGTCACTCTAGAGAGTCATCATGTCACCAGTGTTCAACAAAGACGTCACTCTGACAAGTCATCATGCCACCAGTGTTCAACAAAGACGTCACTCTGACAAGTCATCATGTCACCAGTGTTCAACAAAGACGTCACTTTGACAAGTCATCATGTCACCAGTGTTCAACAAAGACGTCTCTGGAAAATCACCATGTCACCAGTGTTCAAAAAAGACTCTCTGGAAAATCACCATGTCACCAGTGTTCAACACACACGCCACTCTGAAAAATCACCATATCACCAGCGTTCAACAAAGACATCACTCTGAATCATCATGTCACCAGTGTTGAACAAAGACGTCACTGAAAAATCATCATGTCACCAGTGTTGAACAAAGACGTCACTCTGAAAGTCATAATGTCACCAGTGTTGAACAAAGACGTCACTCTGAAAGTCATAATGTCACCAGTGTTGAACAAAGACGTCACTGAAAAATAATCATGTCACCAGTGTTCAACAAAAACATCACTCTGAATCATCATGTCACCAGTGTTCAACAAAGACGTCACTGAAAAGTCATCATGTCACCAGTGTTGAACAAAGACGTCACTGAAAAATCATCATGTCACCAGTGTTCAACAAAAACATCACTCTGAAAGTCATCATGTCACCAGTGTTCAACAAAGACGTCACTGAAAAATCATCATGTCACCAGTGTTCAACAAAAACATCACTCTGAAAGTCATAATGTCACCAGTGTTCAACAAAGACGTCACTGAAAAATCATCATGTCACCAGTGTTCAACAAAAACATCACTCTGAAAGTCATCATGTCACCAGTCTTCAACAAAGACGTCACTGAAAAATCATCATGTCACCAGTGTTCAACAAAAACATCACTCTGAAAGTCATCATGTCACCAGTCTTCAACAAAGACGTCACTGAAAAATCATCATGTCACCAGTGTTCAACAAAGACGTCACTGAAAAATCATCATGTCACCAGTGTTCAACAAAGACATCACTCTGAAAGTCATCATGTCACCAGTGTTCAACAAAGACGTCACTGAAAAATCATCATGTCACCAGTGTTCAACAAAGACGTCACTGAAAAATCATCATGTCACCAGTGTTCAACAAAGACGTCACTGAAAAATCATCATGTCACCAGTGTTCAACAAAGACGGCAGTCTGAAAAGTCATCATGTCACCAGTGTTCATCGAAGATGTCAGTGTGAAAAGTCATCATGTTACCAGTGCCACCACACAGACCTCACTCTGAAAAGTCATCATGTTACCAGTGTTCACTCTGAAAAGACAACAGCTATTACATCTCTTCAGACTGTGTGCGTCCAACTGTCAAATTACCCCCTGCTCTAAGTCAATGCACAAACTGTGTGTACTGGTATACTGCAATTACCGTTACAAACCTAGCAGTAATTCAAACAACTGCACACCAATTTTTGACACAGTACCTCTCTATCATTTCTCTATCAACAGATCACAATCAGCATCAACTACAGCGTTCTCCTCAGTCCTGTCTGATCTCTCCTTCGCACCATGCTGCAGTAGATATCCCATTACTGGAAAACAGAATTATGGCACCTGTTGTTTCTTTTCTTGCCTCATTATTTCTTTGCAGTTATTTTTCTTACTCTCATATGACAGTCAGCGGGAAATGGAAATCATACTGAAAATATTTTAAAAATCCTAATCCTTGCTGTAAATAAAGCAGACATGAGCATTTTGATCTTCACAGCTTATCCATCTGAATCTATGCAATCTTAACAGTTAATTACAAGCTGCCAATGTTCTGCCTTCTCATATTAGCCTACATTTTATTCTTCTCCAATTTCTTTCCTTTATTTTGTATTTGTATTTGTATTTCTTTTTATCACAACAGATTTCTCTGTGTGAAATTCGGGCTGCTCTCCCCAGGGAGAACGCGTCGCTACACTACAGCGCCACCCATTTTTTTGTTGTTTTTTCCTGCTTGCAGTTTTATTTGTTTTTCCTATCGAAGTGGATTTTTCTACAGAATTTTGCCAGGAACAACGCTTTTGTTGCCGTGGGTTCTTTTACGTGCGCTAAGTGCATGCTGCACACGGGACCTCGGTTTATCGTCTCATCCGAATGACTAGCGTCCAGACCACCACTCAAGGTCTAGTGGAGGGGGAGAAAATATCGGCAGCTCAGCCGTGATTCAAACCAGCGCGCTCAGATTCTCTCTCGCTTCCTAGGCGGATGCGTTACCTCTAGGCCATCACTCCACTGGTAAGTCTGACAATTAATTTCAAAGAACTGTACCTCTGATCGACAAAGGTGAACTTGCCATCCACGCTGTGTCGTGAGATGAATTCGGAGGTGGCATTGGGCCCCATGAGGTCACTGCAGTTAGGGGTGTTGGTCACCTGCAGCCGACCAATGGCCACAAGGCAACAGTGGCTGCCATTGTCCTCCCCATCTGACCGCTCCATCTGGACACCTGCACAGGGAAATGGGCTGTATTAGTCTGCACGTATCTCTGTGCCTTTGTTTGCATGGATACATATTTATTTGTGTGTGAGTGTATGTGTGTGTGGATATAGGCAATTTTCAAAATTCTTGTTCACTCTTAGCATCACACACCTCCCTTCTTCATAGTCTTACTTTGATACAGTGAAGGGAGACAAACTTGTTGGGGGGGTAGGGTGGGGGTGGGGGTGGGGGTGGGGGGCTGTGCTAATAAATGAGAACTTCCCATTTTCAAATTCTGAACATAGTTATTTCCCTTCTCATGATGGGATGTGTCCCCAAATCAGATGAGACTGGCACACATTCACTCTGAAGGCAAGTCAGTACTAAGAGAAATATTAGGCAATGTTACTTTCCCAAACAGACAGAATAAGCTTATAAAAAATAATGCAGTCTAACTGTAAATATTCATCAGCTATTATATGCCTATGTTGTTATTTTCTAACAGTCTATAGCTGTGCTTTCCCAAATATAAGTCTGAGGTTTTCTATACTTTCACGCTTTCCCTATACTACTTTACACATGAAAGGCCTTGTTAGCATATCCCTTGTATGCACATGTACACAATGAAAAAGCAGTGAAGATCAGTGAAAGCTGAATTAAAACTAAATGAGGAAAAAAAAATCACAACCTGAATATCAAACAACACTTCCTTTCTTTCAAACTTCACCAACAAGTACTAAAATAAACCTATCACAGAAATGCAATGCATACAGCTAAACCCATTTAAGAAGTGAATCAGCCTTAATAAGGGCAAAGTATGACTGGATCATGTGAATGCTTTCTCTAACTAGTGTTGTGCAGAAAAGAAACCTTTACTGGCAGGAGGCCAGTTCTTGATGTAGCCCGTGACGTGCACAACAGCATAGTGGTTGCCGTCAGAGTCGGGCCCCAGCGTGTTGCGCTGGCGGATGCGAACCGTGTGGTTGGCAGTCATGGGGTCCACATGGGTGTTACCCATCCTCATGCGGCAGATGAAGCCACGCCGGGATCCCATGCACAGTCGTATTGATGCTGCAAGTGGATGCAAAACGTCAAATCAAACATCAAAAACAAACTGATGAAAAAAAATGAAAATTATGTCAATTCTGAGTCTAAAATGTCACAGAAAGCTGCATACAACAAGCAATGCAAGAAAAGAACAACCTGAATGTCTAAAACAGATGTGGCAAAAGCAGAACAACGTTTTACAAAATGGGTCTTAATTAATGAGCATGTTTCTCTATATTTCTTTGTTCCACTCAGGAAAAGACAATGGCAGTGCTTCAGCACACCTTTTTTTTTCTTTTTTTGTTGTTGTTGTTGTTGTTGTTGTCTCAACTAACCTATAGCTAGTATTGTATGGGGACAACAGGATACAAATGTACAGCCTGTTTGCATCAAATTCTCTATCTAAAATCAAAGCAAAATCCACATGGTGTTACAGGAAAATCAGTCTACACCTCCAAAGCAAACATCCCTGAACCAGATGCAAGAGAAAGCGAAAAGCAGAATGATAAACAGTTTGACCGTAAGAACTGGTATCTTTTTTTGCACATACGTTTTTCATAGCTTCCAACATATTCAAGGGAACAAGTTAAGAGTAAAACCTGAACTGACAATCAAGGTGAAACAACTGACGAGTAACAATGACAACAATCTACTTCAGTTCTTGCATATCTATTCCTAACCGATTTTTAAGTTATTTTGCTTGGACAACATGAAAACAATGCCTGTTTTACTTACATTGATGGCCTTCCTTCTTCACTGTACCAGCTGTAACACAACACATACCAGCTGACAACATGAGCAAAACTTCAAAAGCCAATGTAATAATACATAAATAAATACTACATCTTTTCTGTCTCTTTTCTTTTCATATGTATTTTTCTGCCTTCATGATCTCTCTCTTTCATTAAAAAAAAAAAAAAAAAAAAAAAGAATTCTGCAAGTTAAATACAATGGCTTGCTCTCTTCACACAGACTAAATTATAATTACTATAACATGCCATATGCTTGTGTTGATTTGTTACTTCCCACGCACCCCACCTCATCTGTGATTAACAACTGAAAGTCCAATGACTTAAAAAGGAAATTTTAAAAGTACATTTTATAAGTCTGGTTAAAAAGAAAAAAAGAAAAAAAAGGCATCATAATTTGATGCCTGGATTCAGCATGGAACTTGCTTTTACTTTTTACTGAATAAAATCCAGTCACTTTATCACCAATATATGAGAAGCAACATAAACAGCAGAACTCACTTTTCAGATCCAGGATGCGTCCTGTGTTCTGAGACTCTGTAGTGGACAGCTGGTCCCTGACCTTCTCCACATCATCAGGGTGAACCAGATCATACAGGGTGGTGCTGAACAGGTCAGCCTGCAAAACACCCATATAATATGACTAAGCAATTATTACAGTCATTAGGGGGACTTAGTAGGTGTTGTCCTATTTACATTTTGTCAGAATAGGCACAACTGAACATCACCGAAGAGACTCAGCAGCAGTGCAGGGTCTCCTCTGGTGTGTAATTTCCTCGCTACTGAGCACTGATATTTCCCTGTGGAGTACAGACGCTTGGTCCGCGACAGATGAACTTGGGTATGGCTGTGTATCGAGGACTCAAAGTGAGTAGTGTGGGACTGGGAGCATGCCAATGAAAGGGTGCAGATGACAGAGCAGCAAAGAAGAACAAAACAAACAAACAAAACACACCCACTTTTGAATCAAAAATCACACCCACCCACATGCCACAGTGCTCATCTTCTCGTTGTTCCAGCCATGGAGCAAGTATCATTCATCAACACTACACACATAACAAAGAACCTGCAAATATCATAAGCAGTGGGGATGCTTCTGTTCTTGTTGATTTCTTCTATATCAATTTTTGCAGGTTTCTGGGCAACACTGTCGGTATCCTTAAAAATTAAAGCAACTGGAGTCCCTGGTCTTTTTTCAGACTCTGATCAAACATCATTAGTCAACCTCACACATGAAATAAAGAACTTGTAAAAGTTATGAGCAGTGGAGATTCTGCTGCTCTTGTCTATCTATTACTTCTATATAAATTTCTGCAGGTCTTTGAGCAATAACATTTGTGTCCTCAAAAAAAACCCCTGAGTCCCTGTTCTGAATTACCACACAATATGGGCAACTGTAAATATTATCTTTGGAAGACTTTTGTGGGATTGTACTGTTGAAAGAACTGCTGGGAACATTAAATATACATTAATTTTCCATCATAAGTAACTTCCTTTTCAATTCTTTTAGCAGGAAGAGCACAAAAACAAAGAAAAACATCCAACAGTAACAGAAGTGTGACACACAATAAACCACTGAAACACCAGATTCCTTCTTGCTTTGTGATTCTGATCAAGTTAATCAATGGATTATTCCAACTGTAGACAAAAACAAAAACAAAGCAAAACACACACACACACACACACACACACAAAAAAAAACATGACAAAAGGACATGCCACATTACCTGACTCTGGTTGAGGACAGGTGTAATGGAGTCTGACACATATATCATTCTGCCTGTGTCGCACTGCACCACAAACAGGAAGCCATCTGCAGCCTGTACACCATATCATCAATGTCAAACAATGTCAGGAAAGTAAAAGCTGGACCCTGAGCTATAAATGAGAGTGATGCATCATTCCGTACAACTGGTATCTAACAGACACATCACATGTACCTGGGAATACACAACACTTTTTGTTCCTTATACTTAGTAATGGTTGAGCTCTCCCCTCACTGTTGTTCTCCCATGCACCTTGTTCCCCTGTTCCTTGAGTTCAAGTCCCCATCTGTATCACTTTGAGTGAATGGGACATGAAACATATTTATGATAATGACACACACATACATACTTGAAAAGGCAGTTGTGTCCTTATCAATATGACAAAGATGTATCTTTCGCTGTTTCTGTCTATGAGCTATTCCATACATGTCACTTCCATCAATACTGCCTCTATCAACCACACATGTACGCATCTTCAGAATCTGTGACTGCACAGGGGGTGTGGTCTGTCTGTGATGGTGGAGGAGGAAGACAGCCTGGTGTTACATAAAAAAATAAAACAAATAAACAAAGTCACCGCTACACAAGTCACTTTACCAGTAAAATTGAGGTTGGCAGTCTGAGCCTTCCCTTAAATGACTCACATATCACCAAAGCTGTGCACTTAAATTGAACTTATATTTGAACTTGCATGCTACTGACTGTTCCGAACACATGAAATACAACTGACCTTAATATGGAGCCTGACTTACCTCCAGAATGAGATGCTTCAGCTCCTGGTCAGTGAGAAAGGAGGGTCTGTAGGAACCATCATTGTTGGTGTTACCTGTACCTGATAAATAATGACTGTTGGTATTACCTGTACCTGTCAAATAATCACAGAACAAAAACAACACTTGTAAATGTGCTGGTCACATTTTGTGTTAAAAAAACATACAGAAAACCCATCACTATTATCAAAATCACTTGGGTATTATATGTGCCTGTCATATGACAGAAAAAACAACTGCTATAGACAAAAACATCATAAGCTGATAGATAAATGTGGTATCAGTGCAAAAATAAAAGGGTAACACACTTTCAGTCAGCAAACTCAGTAAGTTAAATGACAAAAAATCAAGAAAATAAAAACAAACAAAAAACAAAACAAAATATAAGCCAACCACTGAAGCTTTCCTGATGTATACAAATATGAATTTGTACATTTAGAGTATGAAAGCTTTTCTTCCCTCCCACCACAACCAACCTGTACTTTTTACACTGAAATATGTTATCACTCTTAAAGTTACACAAAATACTTCTACCAAGCTTCTTTGAATTTTTATCTAGAAACGATCATTGAAGCATTTCGCCTAGCCACAAACCTTTCACACCAAACTGCCTTAGCCACAAACAACACTGGGCAAGACCCTCTCCACTATGATCAAATTCTAGCTCAGATAGTCAGATCAGCAGCTGCCTCCTCTGCTGTTCTGATGGCATGCATGCTACCTTCTTCTTCTTCTGCGTTCGTGGGCTGTAACTCCCACGTTCACTCGTATGCACACGAGTGGGCTTTTACGTGTATGACCGTTTTTACTCCGCCATGTAGGCAGCCATACTCCGTTGTCAGGGGTGTGCATGCTAGGTATGTTCTTGTTTCCATAACCCACCGAACGCTGACATGGATTACAGGATCTTTAACGTGCGTATTTGATCTTCTGCTTGCATATACACACGAAGGGGGTTCAGGCACTAGCAGGTCTGCACATATGTTGACCTGGGAGATCGTAAAAATCTCCACCCTTCACCCACCAGACGCCGTCACCGTGATTCGAACTGGGGACCCTCAGACTGACAGTCCAACGCTTTAACCACTCGGCTATTGCGCCCGTCATGCATGCTACCAACCTCTCAGGGACTTCATGTGGGAGACCGCCATTCGTAGGATGGTCAGTTTGTCAGGTTTGCGGGCCAGGGTGCTGCAGGTGGGGACCATGTCACACAGCTCGTTGATGTAAGCTGTCATCTTGTTCCGCCGCCGCCGCTCAATCTCACAATGACTTTCCCTTCAGTTGAAACAAAGCACCCATTGTTGGTAACATGCAGTGATATGTTAGTGACGTGATGGCATAAGGTTGATGAGGTAAGTAAAGACTTTAGCCAGATATGACACAAAAACACAAGCAGGGCACAAGGTTATGAGCAAAACTGCTGGGTAAGAAGACAAGGTCAATCTTCACTTCAAGTACAAGTAAATTTTGTCTTAAACTCTCATTTCATAATTACTTTTGTTTTTAAAACACAAATAACCACCTGGAATGATGTCATAATGGAAAGGTTCAAAATGACCACTCTGGAATTATGTTCGGATTAAACTTTCAGTGGTTTAGATTTACAGATAAAGAGTTCATGCAGCATTTCAGTATGGCTGAGTCAGCTTAAATTCTATCATGAGACAATGGAAGGAACCAAAACTGTATTCCTTTTACACATTTCTCTCTCTCTACATTTTTTTTCAAAGGAAAATGTAAGGTGTATTGAAGACAAGACACTGCTTTGAAACAAAATGAGACTAAAGAGAAATATATCAAAGAAATAAATCTTGCACAACAAACAGATACAATACAAGCATTGAGATGTGCATGTACATCAAAGCATGAATCTTAACATCTGTGTGCATGTCTATGAGGTTGGGTTTGTGATGTGTGTGACACAGGAAGATAATTATGTGGACAGGCCACAAAGATATACAAGCAAAAATTGAATCTGATACAAAGGTACACAAATAAGGGAACCATGCCACTGCTATTGTTAGAACTTCCTGTCAGAACATTCAGAAGCAAGGTCAGTGAATTACAAAAATAGGCACAAACTCTAACACCAACATTTTTAGAAGAGTACTTCTGGGATATAATGACATAATGCCATTAACACTGCTCTATAACTGTTTAAACTACCCACATTATCTGACCTCTTTATATCTCATGATCATAATGCTGAACAACACGTTCAATAAAGAAATCATTATTTAAAAAAACAGAAAAAACAACAAAAAGAAAAACCAAGCCATAATAACAACTGATGGAAGAAGTCTCATAGAGTCATACCCATAGTCACTGCCACTATTGTCTAAATTTAAAATGAGGGTTTGTAATCACAGTATTTCTAGCACCATAATGAATCAGACTGCTTGTTTCACACTTTTTTAAATTTCTATTTTATAAAGTATCTAAAAAAAATTTTTTTTAAAGCATGGATCTATAAAAAAAACAAAAAAAACAAGTACCTGGCAAACCTCTCTTTGTCGGCCGCCTCATTTGAATGTCCAAAGGATCCACCTTGACTGTCTTCATCGTCAGAACTGTGGGCACATTAAACCTCTTGTTACACATACAGCATGTTACATGCACATTCATTCACAAATTACACAATGTGGTCACTGAATTCCTTCAACTTTCATTACAAGTGGACATACTTTCCAAGTTTCATTACGTGTCTTTCCACATGTATGCACAAACACACATGGGGAACCCTTTTATCCAAGACTTTGCAAACACGACTAAAAAAAAAAAAAAAAAAAAAAAAAATCACCAACAAATACAATGGTTAACAGAGTGGCCTGTCTGAATTAATATGTGTAATTTGCCCCTACATGTGAAACTGTCAATGAATAAGAGACACTGAGAATGTGATATCACAAAAGAAATGAAGTCATGCCAAACGATAATGGGATAAATAAAAAGTTTACGCTTTCACAGAGTAATGCAAAACTGAAAATGAAAAATAAACTTTTCTTTTTCTCCCATTTTTCCTTAGAGATCTGAACACCCCACAGACAATCTTCAGGAATCATGCAATTCTTATGCTGAAATACTGATGGACAGTACTAGCATGTCTTCATTGTTCTGAGTTACAACTCGAACAGTTTGTGTCTGCAACCAAAATTCACAGACCTCTGACAGCTGATCACAAATTTCATGCATAAATCAATGCTCAGAAAACATATCCCATGTATACATCTATACTCTTATGGCTATATCCTTACATCACAATGTGCACTGATCTATAAATACAAACAGAAAAGTACTGGGAAACAGCATGCTAAACTTTCAAACATTTTCAAAACAAAATCAAAAGTTAAACTTTTAAAATAACATCCAACCTTAACCTTGCTGTTTTTGTTGTGGAAGATATCCTGGTTGAAGTAAAACTGAGTGTCTCTGTTGAAGTGCATTTTACTCACTGAGCCCTGCACCAAAGCATTGCTCTAGCGTCAAAATTTGCCGTGTTAAACAGCTAACACACACACATACACAGACACACACACACAACGCACTCGCACACACACACACACACACACACACACATTACACAAGACACTCAGACAATGAAACATCCACATACACACAGTAAATTCAATCAGTATTAACTTACTCTCTCCCAGTCTTCCGCTTCCTGGTCTTTCCATCAGGTGTGCCTGCAATCAGCAAATACAACAGGTTGTAAACAACCAGAGAGAAATTAGCAGAAATTACATATATGTATGCCATAAGAGATGGGCAAAACACCAGTTAGCACCTCTAAGCTAAGCAGCAGTTCTGAAATCTATTGTTCTTTCTAAACCGACTCACCTGTGGCTGCTTTTGCCAAACCCGCCAGATGTATTTTTTTCATACATGTCAATACCTTTGTTTTAAGTTTGTTTGGAACAAGAAATCAGATAAAATTAGCATGAAACTGCTCATAGAAGTTTAAAAAAAATGTTAATAATAATAAAAAAATGATGGTGGCATTGGTCTTTCTGATTTGAAATAGTCTGTCTTATCTTTCAGGTCTCCTAGATCTGTAAAGCTGAGAAATCAAATCAGAAATGGAAGCACTATTATGTAACTTCACCCCATGGCCACTTATCGACATAATATGGTCCAGAATTCATCTCAAAATCTACCAAATATAATCAGATCTGTACAAATGTCCTTGAAACTAATGAAGGTTGCAAGACATTTTCTTCTATTAATGTGAACCCAAAGATTCAGCAGAACTGCTTGCTAAGCTATTCAAGTGTGATACAACAATCACATGGTCATAGAAAAAAAATTATATCCAGATTACTCAATAGCCATGATCAGATGATGTGTATTGTCTTGTAAGGTTTTTTTTGAATGATACTGGTCAATTCATCTTGCATGTTTGCTTCAAAGAAAAATATTACATACAAACTGATTTGTTACTTATGCCGGATATAAATCTACCATAAACAATTTGCTATAACAGTATAAGTATGACATTAGTGTGGAGAACACCAAGACACATAAAATCTTCACTCTTGTTTTCTGTTTCCACAGGTTCTAGACCAGACACGTATGTGCTGACTGAAAATAACATGAAATCAAAACGCCGTGTCAAAGTAAAGCTTTTGATGCATTATACCTGAAAATATTGTTTTATGCATGCACACAACATGGTTTAGTTATGTAAAACTGAAAATAACTACACAGATATTTATGCACAAAAATCCTCTTAAAAGAGATTGGTGTTACTGATAATAACAACTGTAGCTTTTGTGGTCAGCACAAAGACAGCACTGATATGCATTTGAGGAGTGTAATAACTAATTAGATATTCCAGACCACTAACAGATTTGATAGAACATTAGAAAAAATACGTGCAGAAACAGAATCACTAGAGTTATTTTGATGTGACGCCAGATTACTAACTGATGCTGTTTTATGTTTTATAATACTGTTTGCATAGCATTACTTACAATCATGTAAAATTGAAGAAAGCCTTCCTCAGTTACATTATAACTTCTATCTTTTTTAAATAAATTAAAAACTTTGATACAAAATCTAAAAATATAATGCACATGTTAACGTTAAGTTGGCTACTTCAGAAATTATTGATCTCAGTTTTTCTGCCCAAAGAAAACTGCACGCCCATAATTGCACTGTTTTATATTTTATATTTGTTTTATAAGTAATACTGTGAACATACAATGTCTTTGACATTTTGTAAAATCAAATGAATGACAACACTTCATGATAATTACAATATCCAACCTATGTACAATCCATATACTTGTCTGTCAAACTGTCTGTAAGTCTATTTCAAATCCATCGTTTTGTAATAATGTTGACCAAATAAAATTGTTTAAAGACATAAACAAAATTTTTTTTTTAAACCACAGCTGGTAAACATTTCAACTGACTGAAAAGTGAACAAGACCATTTTGTAAAAAAAAAAACAACAACAACAAACAAACAAACAAACAAAAAACACAAAAAAAAACAAACAAATAATAATTCCTTTCTTTTTTTTTTAAATTAAAAAACCTACCCATCAGTATCATCATGATCATGTGCTGCCACATTTTAACATATAGATACAGATATCCTGACTTCCACTCACCTAACAAGTCAGACAGACATGCTTCCATGCTCCTCTATCCAAGTTAATAATATTTGTTGCTCAACTAATCGAGATTCTTTCTTTCTTTCTTTCTTTTTTCTTTCCCCTCGTTATCTGATTGCATTAGTATCTGAACTGGAACCTGAATAGATATCTGGAACAATGTGATCCCAAGACTGTGACATCATCCAAACAAAACCGTAATGGATTAAAATAGCTTTGCATGACATAACACCCTCAGCACCAGCTGACAACATATTGATATGTGAAAGGTTTCAAGTCTCTGTGTGTGTGTGTGTGTGTGTGTGTGTGTGTGTGTGTGTGACTGAAACATGACTGAATGACACAGGAGCTGTCAGTTGCCCAATCAGGAAGGCAGCCTGTTGAGCAAATGATTCCATGCTCATATAGGACTTAGAGTTTGGTCTCTGACCGAAGATAGGTGTTATTAATATGTACCATTTCATCATGATCAAAGAATAACAAAAGAAATATCACAAACAGTGAACACTAATTAATTATGCACTTATGGAGTGTGACAAGTCAAGTTCAATAACACTGGTGTGTATCATTCCTGGTTTATATTTGGTAAAAACAGGTAAGATTTTAATACAGCTAAGCAAAAGAGTGGCCCAAATACTTTCTAGCAATCTTTTTTCCCATTTTAAAAAGGAAATGTTTTTGACAAGGAGAAGTTTCTTTAAATACATCTTGCCCATGTTTTCCACCTTTTCAGAATGGTAGTGGTTGTTTTTCTTTGACACCATCCATGAGACAGTACAACCCTGGCGCTTAAAAACAGCATGTGCAAAGATGAACAGATTTTACCAGCACCCATCTCAATTCAAGGGCATTTAAGCATCTGGAAACTACAGTTGTTGTGGATATGCAGATGGCGACATTTACCTCAGACATGTAGGCAAAAAAGGGTCATTCTGGACTGATTTGGTTTTTTCACCTGGTCCAAAATACTAGCATTATTGACTAACAGTTATCATCATGATCATCATTGTGGTCATTTTTGTTATTACTTTATTCATTTAATTGAGTTTTGTTTTTGCTTCATGATGGATGTGTGTCATTTCTGAATCTGGGAGGCGATTAGAAAGACCATGTCAGAATGAATGCATCAAATAATTTTTTTTTTACCTTCAGCCAATCTTTATATATATCATATGCATGATTTCAGTTCAAAGTCTGCATGTTTTGCACATGTGTGCACACACACACACACACATACACACGCATGCACGCACACACACTGACACATACACACTCACGCACGCACACACACACACACACACACATTTAAAACCGCAGGGAAGAGCACGACAAAGGTGCCAAGAGAGTGATAATTTGATGAGTTACCTGCCAACAACACATATTGATTTGTCATTGACTCTCACCGGTTAGCATCCAAATCAACTTAGTTTAATGAAAACATATTGCATTATGTATATTCAGCAACATGGAATTGGGACACATGCTGGGCACATGCCTGAGAGCTGCCTACACTTGCCTACACTTGCAGCTACACTTGCACTATTGAGTTAGACAATTTTTCAGGTATTTTCCATCATGTCTCGTGTTAAAACTGATGCATTAAAGTTCATGAAAAGTAACATTTTTACTGTAATTGCTTTCAAATTTCTCTTTTCTAATTTTTAATCAACTAAAGTGACAAATTCAGGTGTCCATTTTTTAAAGGGGGGGTTGGGAGGGAGGGCTGGGTGTGGGGGTGGGGGTGGGGGGGTTGTTGATTTAAAAAAAAAAATTTTTTGGAACAAGTCATTCACCTGGCGTTGCATGAGACTGAAAATCGATACAGCCATGAACTAGTATCACCCAGGACACATATTTACATTTGAAAATCATGATTCATGTCATCTTCTTGAACAAGGCGTTCTGAGGTCGAGTGGACACAGACAACAGAGGGATCAAAGAAGTGACAGGTTGTGAGAAGAAGAGAACAGACAGCAGAATCCACAACCCCCCCCCCCCCCCCTCCCCCCCCCCCCCCTCTCCCCGCCCCAACCCCCACACCTGATAGAACACACAGGAAAATGAAAGCTTACTTTTCATTACCATCCTCAATAAAACCATCACACATCCTTGCACTTGCATGCTTGCATGTAGTGATGTACCAGCTGACTCACCACCTGACATGAATCTATCATGTCAGTCACACTTTTTTTTTTCTGTGCAAGTCCATGAACAATAGAACATCCAAGAAAACCAAGATGGAAACTGATCATATAAATGTTATGTGTGAATGCTGGGCATTAACAGACAAAATGGAATATCATCTATTTCAGAAGTTGCTCCAAATAATATATATAGATACTGAAATTATCATTAACTTTTAACACTCACATTTTGATTGCACATCTAGAAAATATCAATTTCACTAAAACTGCTGAGTCAGAACATCAATTCTATTCATGGTCTTTGTTATATAAGCATGATTTAAGTTTTGTGTCAGAAGTTATTTCTGTATATATCCTTAGTTTAAACAAAGTCAAGAGTCACCTTTCCAGTCATAATTTTATTCTGAAGAAAGCTTTAAAATAAAGGCCAGAACTTGGGTATCCCTCTGACTAGCAAGCTATGCA
The DNA here is from genome assembly GCF_041734735.1 of Babylonia areolata. Classification (NCBI taxonomy): domain Eukaryota; kingdom Metazoa; phylum Mollusca; class Gastropoda; order Neogastropoda; family Buccinidae; genus Babylonia; species Babylonia areolata. Next base: position 51,815,457 of record NC_134880.1, on the reverse strand, counting down.
CAAGCATTCCATATTTCTAATCACTTATACCATACTCTCTTACAGTGCTTCAACATAATTAAAATCCCATCTATCCCCCTTTTTTTTTTATCTTAATTCATGGCATGAGCCACAGTAAGCCAATGCCAGGAAAATCAATATCATGGAACTTCATAAATTCAGTACATATAAAAAAAAGAAAGAAACTCTGGAAAGACAGAAAACAAAGATAGGGTAAAAAGAAAGGAAGAAAAAAAAAAAGACATAAAAGGAAGAAATCATAAAAGCACACACAAGACATTGTTCCCCCACTTATGCCTATCACATGGAAAAGACAAAAGAGCTGATGATGATCACAGGTAAAAATTAAAAAAATATATTTAACCCCAAAATTATAAAAATGATGACAATAAAAGGTATAACTTCTAGAAGGAGGAGAAGACAAAACAATCATGAACACAGCAAAGATATGAGAAAAAAACTTAAATGAGGACCCAAAAAATTTATAATAACAAAATGAAATAATAATAAACAAATAAATAAAAAGTCTGGATAGAATTAGAAATGAAATAATTCAAACTGTCTCCTCACTAGAGCAAAGACCAGAAAGGGGGAAAGGTGGACTGTGTGATGCATTGCTCAAACACTGTGGAAGAGAGGCAGAAAAAGGGAGACGAGTGGAAGAGAAGCAGAAAAAGGGAGACGAGTGGAAGAGAAGCAGAAAAAGGGAGACGAGTGAAAGAGAAGCAGAAAAAGGGACACGAGTGGAAGAGAGGCAGAAAAAGGGACACGAGTGGAAGAGAGGCAGAAAAAGGGACACGAGTGGAAGAGAGGCAGAAAAAGGGACACGAGTGGAAGAGAAGCAGAAAAAGGGACACGAGTGGCCGGGTACTGTGGCTTAGAGACAGTCCAAACAGCATGTCGACACTTGACACCTCATCATGACCAACAATCGACACTTCATCATGACCGGAACAACACTAATGGCCAACACAGTCACTGCCAACACTTTGTGTGGAAACAGGGTGTTAGATTTCCCCTTCACATTAGCAATCCAGTAAAAAAAAAAAAAATTATATATACATGAAGGGAAAATAGCCAACTCGAACAACAATAGCTGCAAACATTCTGCTTTTGTCAAACACTGCTCACAAACTGGCTCACCCTATTAATTAAATATTAATTCTATTCCTTAGTTAATGATGAAATGCTTTATTTTTAACCCAAGCCCTGAACAATAACTGAATAAGACAGGTCAAGGCAAGCCAGAGTTTGTAAAGTAAGTAGTTAAAAACTACTTTACCTTTTTTCAAGTTTTAACAGGCAGCCAAAAAGCAAGCAAGACAATTGGAGCAAAGAGCACTATCATAATGCTTCAATTGTCATCCAGTTATTTGCTAACCAGTTTTACTTTCTTCAGTAGACACATGAAAGAGACTGCTCACCGAGTTTGTCTGCTTAGATCCTTTTGAGCAGTTTCAGATGCTTTTTCCCCTCTTTATGATTCTTGTCTTCTGTTTCTAAAGTGATATTGCCAAGATAAACAAGTCTCAGACAGACTGAATCCACATCTCCACAAGCAGGCTTTTCTTCTTCTTTTTTTATATTTTGTCTGCAAACGCTGCAGACACAATAATACTCTTTTTTACATCTCAAATTGTTCTGAATCATCTGTCTAGACTTTAACCAGAGTTTAATTTTGTGTTGACAAAGAAAACGGTTCCAGAGAAAATGAATTTGTTTAAGTTTACAACAGACATGCATAATGTAAACAGACAAGTGAAAGAGGTTTACTGAACATATTTACACATGAACCAAAAATGACAATGTCAATTTCTAAATCATGAGAGACAGATACAAATGCACTTTGTAAAGTTAAAAACACCGTTATAAACCTTACAAATCCAAAACGGATAATTGGCATTTACAAATAACGAATATAACCAGAGCCATACCTTCTGGGAAATATTCCATTCCCATGCACCCATTCCAATACATCATTTTCCTCTAGGTCTTAACAGCTCAAACCACAAGTTTCAAATCAACGCTTTCTTTTGACGTCTTTCTGTCTGACACTGCCTCACTGCCAAACCACTCAGCACTCAATGACACATTCAATCAGAGCCTGACGACCAAACACAAGCGCAGGCAATAGGTATAGCACAGCTCCACGTTAAGTGCACGGCCTCTCCTCCACCAACAATGAGGAAGGCAGATGCGGATAATGCACACAGATTATGATCAAGTGGTAACGGCAGTGAAGACAGCTGTTTCAACAGCCAGCCAGCCACAGCATTCACTGGAGAAGTGTGGGGAAGGCAATCTGCAGGGGCAGCAAATAAGTGACAGTAAATCGTGACACTGTGACACCATGAGGCTGAAATATTGATTCCTACAACCTCTCCTCCTCCTGGCTTTCTTCTCTCTTGTCTCTCTTTCTCTCTTTCTCTCCCTGATACAAGAAATCTCATCTCTCAAAGAGCTCCTTTTTTCCATCCCCTGCAGGCATTCAGTCCAATCAATTCTGATTCATCAAACGATTCAAACGGCACTGTTTTTAATTAAATCAAGATTAATCAGTATTCCTGGTTTGAGATTTTTGCCTTCTCCCAAAGGTGAATGCAGTACCTACCAGAGTTATATCTGAAAAATAGCTAAAACTGGCCATGAGGAAAATATTACATCCCATCCAAAAAGGAATATCAAAGAGGAAAACATAAGACAAAAGAAGTACAGGCATGGTAAAATGAAGAAAAATCAAATGACATTTAAATGATGTGGAAGTCATCTTTCATCTTTTAGTTTCAGCTGAATTGTTATCTATTTTTTTATGTGATTTATGTCCTGAGATGCCCTCTGCAGTGAGCCGAGATATATCTTACATTTGTATTTATTGTAAGCATTTTGTCATCAAAAATTTTTTAACTCAGTAATGTAGTCTTCTACAGTTCTTGTGTTGTGCTTCAACTGTGAATGTTTTGTGGACTAAAGAGTAGGTCATGTATGCACGGTCTTGATGAATACTCTGCTCTTGTTGACTTCCACTTCTGAAAAAAAAAAAAAAAAAACAACAACAACAAAACAACATTCAACAAATATAGCTCCAACTGTAACATCCCCTTCCTTTGGCGATTATGATTACTAACTTACTCTTTTCTTCTAATTTTTGTTTTTTAACTGGTAATGAAGGTTTTTTTCCCCTTCCCAACTGATTTCAGTTGTTCTTCTCCATGCGTGCGTGCATGCGTGCGTGTGTGCATGTATCCTCAGTTTATCATCTCATCCTAATGACTGTGTGTGTGTGTCATTTTTGGTGGTTGTTATTGTGGTTGTTTTTTTTTGTTGTTGTTTTGTTTTGGGGGCGGGGGTGTTTGTGTGTGTGTGTGTGTGTGTGTGTGTGTGTGTGTGTGTGTGTGTGTGCATGCATGCGTGCATGACCCCATGCGCACACACTGTCAGTTAACTGTTTCATCTGGCTGCGCATGCGTGTGTGTGTGTGTGTTGAATGGGTTTTGAGACACTACGGCACTTGCAATTTCCCAACTTTTGCTCATGAAAATACTTACATTGTGGCATACATAACAGTTAACAATAACAGACCCATATTCTTTTTCAAAATGAAATCTTTAAACAGATCAATTTTCTCTCAAACCAGTCAAAGAAATGATCATAGATTAACAGCAGTCATTATCATTATGTAACCTTTTATTGTGTGGTGGGTGTGGTAATCGGCACAATATATATTCTTTCTCCAATGATTACAGTGTTAGTCCTGCTATGTGGAGCTTTCTATGTACTCTCTTTTTTTATTTCATTAAAATGTATTTACTTATTTGACTATTTTGTTTGTTTATTCTATTTCTATGATTTCTTTCTATTTTATTTGATATTAAGGCTTTATACAAACCTGGGGTAGGTTCTCAATGCCTGACCAGCATGTTGGGTTTATCATTTTTATGCAAAGGTCAGGCATCTGCTTTTTTTCTTTTTTCAAAGCCAACATACTGTAGCATATATGAATCAATCTGCACACTTTTGACACCTCTTTGAAACTGAAACCAAACTATGCGTACTGTACTGTTAAGTGTTATACATGCTGCACCAGTCTTATTTCTGTCCAGGTGGGATGACAGCCAGCCTTCATCAAGCTGGATATTGTAGTTGTACACTGATTCTACCCACAAACTGCTGACAGAACTACTGCAGCAGGTGTTGAAAAACAGCTCAGCATACATTACAAACAATTCACAACCAGGAGAAAAATGTCCACAGTTCTACAGAAATATGCAAACTGCTGTTGATGCAATATTTTTCTTCTTCTTGTAAACAGACCAGCTAAACCGGTAGTCTTTCTTTTTAAAATATCCTCCCTCACATTTCAAAATATAACTGCACCCAATGAACAGTTGTAACTGTTCACGAAACATAACACCCAGAGCACGGAAGTCACCTGCTCTAAAACTGTAAAAGCAATGTTTGTCATTGGCCACTCCATTTTTTCCCTCCAGTTTAAACAATCCTGACAGTACACTCCTGTTTGGAATGTTAATGGTTTTAGCTACCTGAGCTGCAACTGTAAGTGTTCGTGAAGATATGGAGGACAGAATTCAAGTTATCCATTGTCAAATAAACCCTTCTTTACACTTCTTTAACTAGTCTACCAATAACTGTTAGGTTAACACTGCATTGTACTCTTACACAGTGACACACATACACTTAAATATACACACTGACACTGTGATACACCATGCAAACACAAAGTGACATTTATAAATATTCTGGACAAAATGTTAAAAAATTGCTCTTGCATCTATTCTATTCACTACCATCTTGGCAGTGTGGTTAGAATTTATAATGGGTGGGTGCTAGTTTGCATTCATAAACACACACACACACACACACACACACACACACACACACACACAGAGTTGCACAAATCTTATCACTTAATCTTATTATTTAATATACACATGTCTGATGTCATGACATGGCAAAGCTAATATATTTTTCTTCTTGCTGAAAACGTGATATTGAATACTGTCTGAAAACCGACAGAAAAAGGTGAAAGGCTGGATAAATATGATCCATGGAATATGTATCATGCAATCCCTATCACAAGACTTCTTTTTTTCTATTACATACAGAGACACAGACATGTAAACAAACACTTATAATTATATTTATATTACTACACTCTCCCCAAAACCCCTTATAATCATAATGTTATATCATAAATTCACTTAACATAAATCATACTACATGTACAGTGAAATGATTACTCAAGTCTAAAGAAAGCAGGAAAGAACACACACACACACACACACACACACACACACACACACACACCATTGTTGTACAACATAGTGACACTGACAGACACAATGCTATTAGTATTAATAACAAATACACAGACTGAAGTGAGGTTAAGCCAGCCAGGAAAGAGAAGATAAACCACACAATGCCAATGGAACCAAGGAAAGTAGGTTAATACATAAAGTAAAATTATGATAAGAAGCCTTAAAAGAAGCATCCATGGAGAAGTATTTCTATGATCTGAATATTTACAAGCAATTCCGCCCCCCACCCACCCCCCACCTGCCCAAAAAACAAAGAAAAGTTCTAAAACTAAGTAATTTGCTAAGCCATGAAGCAGTATCTACCTGAATGAAAAAAGTGGGTTTTGTTGTTGTTTTTGTTGTTGTTTTTGTTTTACTCATGAAATTATCTCTTGTGTTGCTGGCTTAACAAAACTCATCATGACCATGTGTATGTATACACAAATACTTGCACACACAATCATATGCTCTCATGTACACACACCATGACATGGGTGCTTGAAATATCCACACGTCTAAATGTCAAGGACAACTAAACCTTTTTTCTGTTTTGGTGGACAAGTGAAAGTGCTCTCTCAGATGTTTGTTGGGCAACCATTTTTTGACCAAGTCACTGTCAGTGAAAAAGTGACTTTTTCCATCCACTCTTTTTCACTGTAATGCCACCCTCCCCACCTCACTTCTCCCCAAACATCCCTGACACTAACCCACAGCCCAGTTTTTCTAAGAACAGAACCTCAGCAAAGCACAGTCTGACCAAGACAAGGTGTGTTCTATAGTATAAATAAAACAACGTCCGCATGAAAACAATAAATCATTTCCTCTTATTCTTCCTCTCAGATAAGCATTATATGTGAAGAGTATAACTATAACATCGCTGGCACATTTCAATCAGCTCTGGCCTTTAACATTTTGTCAAATAGGTTCAGTTTAGAACTAGAAGAGTCTACAACATGTCACTGTTCAAGTTCAGGTTTCCCAGCTCTAGAAGTTGCGAACCTTGAATGCAAAATAAGAGGCCAATGGAGACTTTAATCAAAGAGAGGATGAAAGAAAATGAAGAGGTAAGACAATGAGATACAAAAAGGAACAAGATCATTTCTGTACCCACAGGAACAAAAAAAACATGAATGACACAGTCACACAATCTTACCACTGCAGTAGTGTTTTGAATATACTGCCGGGTCGTATCAAAAGTCAGCATTTCAATTTTTTGTTCCAGGCTCTTTGTTTACAACTGGTAAAAAATAGTAAACCTTATTTATTAACCATCTCTTTATTTAGAGAAGGCCAGTGTAAATTTGAGGGGACAAGTTTAATTTATTTACTATTTCAGTGTATACTATTTGTCCCCAGAATAACAACCACAAACATTCAGCTTGGAATTTCTAGCTCTGCACAAAATCTTTTTTTTCTTTCTTTTTTTTTTTTTTTTATAAGCCCATCAATGAAAGTCTTATCAGTATCAGAAATCAGGCCATCAAATGATATTCTTTACAAATAATTCTTGTTGCACAACCACAGAGTATCTGAAAAGAATTCAGAGAATTACAAAGAAACAAAAGGTGGACAACAACAACAAAATATATGACAGACAGGAAAAGACAGGAATTAAATAAAAATATGTTAACCATCAACCTATTTCCTTTTTATTTATTTATTTATTTATTTTTATTTATTTTTTTTTTTTACTACACATAAGGATAAAATGGTCTTTTTGAAAAATTACCACAGTAAAGCAGAAAAATGGGTGTAAAAAAGAAGGTTTTTTTTTTTACTCTTATCTCTCTGTTGTAATATTGCTACATCTGAAAGGTACACATTAATTGGGTAAATTTTTATGTACACATTTATTACGGAAAATTTTTAAAGTAGAATTTGTTAAACCCAGAGAAAATGCACAATGTTTCCAATAATTTCAAAGTACAATTTGTCATAGGAAGATTTGCACTACATCTGAATCTGAATCAGTAACAGTGTTAATGCTGTGCCATTAATTTGATGATTAAACAATGTTCTGGCTGTCCATTCCTCATTTCATGACACCATCTGGTGACCAGGAGTAACACAAAAACATAAACTTTTCTCTTTTTTTATAGGTGGCTAGTAACATATTTAATATCAAACTACATGACTTTTAACACTTATGGTGATAAGTGAAATCAGTGTTTGTTTGGCAGACTGGTCACAAATGAGTTAATTCTGTGAAGCATGCTGAATCTATAATTTTTCTATTTCTTCAGCTGAAGAAAGCACTGACAGTAAGCAAGCCCTTATGATGCAAATAAATGATCAGTACATAATTTGATGATGTTATCAGACTAACCTTAGTTAGTATGTGATCATCTTATGGGAGACACGATGGATTAGTTAAAGTTTGATGGACAATCTTTGTAAACCGTTTCATTGTTTCATTATGTTTGGGTCTGGATGTTCTCGCACGAACATAAGGGCTCTTGAGGTGGTGGTGGTTCTTCCTCAGGTTGGAAGAAGACGGACGGAGCAGATGATAATCCACAATCAATATCGTGATATAGCAGTTGGGTAAAGTCCTACAGTAGTTGATTAAAGGCATAATTTAATTAACTTGAAGTACCACTGCAGTACCACCACTCCAGTGCTAGTGCACTGCTCTGATGGGGCAATCTGACTGACACAGAAATGAGATGAAACGATTCATATAGTCTCTTAGCCAAAAAAAAGAAAAAGAAAAAAAGTGCACTATACCTGATCCCGACGGGCCTGGTGACAACGTTGCCGCTGCCATCGGTAGCCCTGGGTTGAGATCGACACCGTAGTTGGGATCAATCGTTGTAGATTACGAAGCAACCGTCAAAAAAAATATTGGAATTGGTGACAAGGATGGCAGACAAAAGCTTTCCTGAAGAGTGGCGAGACTTGGCGAGATCAAAGCCGTTCCCATCATTCGCTCTACTTCCGCTGATGGTTGTCCGAGGGGAAAACAAGTTGAGAAGGAAAGCAGAAAAGGCCCAGCTATTCCTGTTAATTCCAAAGAAGACGCCAAGAAGGAGATGAACTATTGAACAGTCAGCATGAGTGACGGGTATGTCCGTTTTGTTATTTTATTTTGTTTTTGGTTTACAACTTACTGAAAACTGTTCATAGATTTAGAGAAGCGAAGTGCAGACTGTGAGACACTGACACACGATGATAAGTCGACTGCTACTGTTCTACTAGTTGTTAAAAGTCAGTTGTTCGCAACAGCGAATAACGTCCAAAACCTGTTCGGACTACACCACTGATCTTGTATCAAACACATGAAGTTTTATAGAGTAAGAATTGGTAATATAAAGACTAAAGAGACACATACAGACACAGCTGACGTTTTTACGCCCACTTCAGTAGAGATTTGATAAGGTGTAGATGTATTGCTATGAAATGATCAAGGCCAACTTAATGTTATTTAGGAAAACTTGACCCGAAACTGCCCTGTAGCAGAACTGGATTACTCTTGATATAGAGTGCACACGTTATTAAGAAACTGTCAAATTATTAAAATCTGAAAGAATAAAAAGATTATTGAAGGCAGTCCACTGGAAACAGAAGAGGAAGGGTTCATTTTTTTTATTTTTATATGGCAGCACCAGGCACTACTGTTGCAGTGTCACAAAAATTTACCCACAACGTCATGTCAGGGTTGATCAAAGGGAATGGTTTTACTAATAATTATAAAAATAGATAGCAATATAGATGACTTTTTCCAGAAATACTGCTCAAAGCGCTTTACATTTTGTTCCCACCCCCCTCCTCACTCCACCTCCTCCATATTCAAATTATTCACACACACACAACACACACACACACAACACACATTTGCCAGAACACACTCGCAGAATTGAACATTGAAAACCACCTACCTCTTCATGTTGTCCTCTAGGAAACACATCCCTGCAACATGCTCTCATGCACACACAAATGCATGGACACTCGCAAGCACCCCATCACACAGAAAGGGCAAACAGCTTCCCCACAACAAAACATGCTTCCAGAACCAGACCAAACCAACAATAGCACTGGAAAATTACTGTTGTGTATCAGTCTGCTTGTCATCATGTTGTGTATCAGTTTGCTTGTCAGTGTTTTGTAACAGCTTCATATCAAAAGTTTTTGTTTGCTAGATTAAATGTAGCACCTTTTGAACACAAACATGGACACACACGCACGCACACACACGCACACACACACACACACACACACACACACAATGGAGCATTATATTTTTTGTAATATATTTGAAAAGAACTTGAAGTAACAATGATCAAGCAGATGAACTAGCCAGTAGAAAATTGCAGAAAATGATCAGTTGACCCATGGATGCTGCTCATGCTCCAGGGTTAAGATAATGATAAATGAAAATGAAATTAAATAAAAGATTTTTTTTTTAAATTTAATTCTACAATCAATGGCTTTTGTCTTGCATTCTGGACCAGTTGTGCCTTGTATGGTTGAGGCACTGCTAAGGGAGGCAATTTTGTGTATGGGGGGACTCTGAATGTGCAGCATGTGAGATGCCACTGAAACAGTGCAGATGATAGGGCAGCAAAGAACAAAAAGCAACAAAAACAAAAAAGCAACAAAAAAAAAGATAATATTAAATAAGGAGGCAATCTCATTCTAATTACTGGTACATTGTTCCACGTCTGATTTACTATAGTCACAGATGTGTGTATGTTATCAACAGTGCAGAACTGCATGGGGTGAATGGCTAATTGACGGTTCTCTGAAACTAAACGAGGCGGGGTGGGGTGGGGGGGGAAGGACAGTTGTGTTTGGACAATTGTTCCACATCTGATTTACTATAGTCACAGATGTATGTATGTTGTCAACAGTGAAGAACTGCATGGGGTGAATGGCTAATTGACAGTTCTTCTGAAACTAAAAGGGGGGGCGGGGGAGGACAGTTGTGTTTAGACAAAAATAAATCTGCTGTCACATATTTTGCCAGTTACTACCCAGATTATAAAGGCAAAGAGATCAGTTGATATTTCTGTGACAGTGACAAATTTGTGATGCTAATGGGCAGTATGCTTTACAAGTATCTGCCATTGGAAATAGGGCACAGTGGCTGATCAACTTTTTTTCTTTTTCTTTTTTTAATGAAAACATTAACCTCTGGCTGTCTTGTTGGATCTGAATGGATTCACAGGTTTAGTTCATAATTTTTGTTTCTTTTTGAAATATTCTTTAAGCAGACTGCACAGACTGATGTTTTTGTATTTTGATCTCAGAACATGTTTTGTTTATTTTACTTTTATGTTTTTTTGGTAGAGATTTGGAAGAGAGCTAAGAGCCATGATAAGAGGGCAAAGTGATGATGACTTCTATGATTGGCAGTGAGACTTTATTTTTCATGTTATAGGCTGTCATTGTTCTACAGTCCAGTTCATAATCCATAGAGTGAAATATCAGTAACTTAGAGTGAACGGAGCGGTAACTTGTGTATGGACAGTATTTTGTTTTCATGTGAACAGAGATCATTTATCATTGAATACAGCTGAAAAAAGACATGCATCAAATGTACATATATAATATATATAAAATATATACATGTCATTATTGTTGAATGGTTGTGGTTTGCTTTTACATAGTTTTATATACATGCATTTTGGCATTTCATTTTTTTCCAGGGGTATAATAACTTAGCTTAACTAGTTTAATGGTTTAAAGTGCAACTTTCATACATGGCTTAGTATTCTGCAGTTTGGCTGATAGATATTACTTTATTAGATACATTTAGAAGTGTAATATACTGTACTGTGTTTCGACTTGCATTGGATTTCTGACTTCAGGAAAGACTTTTCAGCATGCAGTCATTACACTTTTGTGTCTTTTTCCTTGGCCATATGTGAACATTTCCTTGTGTCTGAGGAATATAAAATGATGTGGACTTAGAGCTTCATTTATTTTCTAGTCCATGGCAGAAAAGCTCTTAGCAGACAAGGGTCTGCATGCATTACATTCTTTCATTATATTGACTCACTTATTGTAAGCAAATGAGATGTATTCCCCCAGTCTCCTCTCTCTCTCTCTCTCTCTCTCTCTCTCTCTCTCTCTCTCTCCCCCCTCTCTCTCCCCTCCCTCTCTCTCTCTCTCCCCCTCTCTCTCTGTGTTTCCCTCTCTCTCTCTCCATTGTCAATGCCTGCATTTTCTCAGCAACTACAGGTGGTATGGAAGTCAAACTACTTATGAGCAAGACCTTTCTAGTTTCTATAATTCTAGTCATCTCCCTTTTGATGATTTGGTAAATATGATGAGAGGTCAAGAACATCACAGTTCACATGGTGAAAATACCAACAACAAAAAAAGAAGTCATATATCTCTTTTTATATATTATATATGCACACATCCAGTTTTCCTCAAGTTTGATGTAGCAACTGGTCATGATAAATAATATGATCTGATAACTGGTATTGGAGTCAAAGGTCCAGGTCATAACATGGCATGATATTGATATGAAAAACTTGTGGGCATGGGAGAGATAAGATCTTCCAGTCCATACAATCTTCATCAGACATGGTACAGTGACTGGTCATGGTGAGAACAAAAACCATTTGAAGAGTCATCACAACAAGGCACAGTGGGGAAAAAATGTGTATGGTAGAGCTTTTTGCAAAATCATTTCATAAATCATCCTCCCTCTCCTAAAATTTAGGAGAAGAAGAAAAGGGTTTGTGCTTCTTATGTTATTAAAGTGACTCAGTTTCCCCAGTTGATCAGAGGCAGGAAACGATTTTAAGCTTGAGTATAGTTGCTTATGCAAACTGCCAGCAACTAAATTTAAGAAATTATACATAATCAAAATGTGTCAACTTGAAAAGATCGGTGAGAGAACCTGTTCGGTGTTAATTAGCTTTGCTTCAAGACATGGCAGTGACCTCCAGATGTCATAAGTCTTAACAAGACACTGGATTGCACCTTTTACAAAGTCATGATTAAACAGTGTCTGTTGTAGCAAAACAGTCCAGTGTGTCAGTCCCTGTTGCAAAGACAGCTGTTTGGAAAGGAGCACACTGCATTTTAATACTGCTTGATATTTTAATACTGCATAATAAAGTGTCTCAAAGCTTGGTTTGTTTCATTTCAAATTTTGCCCAGTCTCTGTTATTCATTGTCTTGGTATCACCCACTTTGCTCTGTCTCAAACTCGTATCCAAACTGGTCAGTAAATTAAGATCATGTGACACTAATTGCATTGTATACATTCCTCTGAAATTATCTGTCTCCTCCATAATCCTTGCCCTTTCCATACATGTAAGTAAAGCATCTCTCTCTCTCTCTCTCTCTCTCTCTCTCTCTCTCTCTCTTTCTCTCTCTCTCTCTCTCTCTTTTCTCATTTTCTCCACATGTATACACCATTCTTAACAGTGTGTTTACATCTGTGTGCACAATTGTTAATGTTTTCCTTTCCATGACTTGTAATGAATCATAATTTGATATAACGCGGGATTTGTGTGTGTGTGTATGTGTGTTATTTTTATTTTTTTAATCGATTTCATTACCTTGTTTTTCTTTTCTTTTTCTTTTTTTCCTTTTCTTTTCTTCCTCCTTTTCCCTTATGCTTATTCTATTATCCTCAGAAATAAAACTCATTCATACACCCATTCCCTGTCTGTGTCTGTCTCTGTCTCTTTCTGTCTGTCTGTCTCTCTCTCTGTCTAGGAAAGGTCACATTTTCTTCCCACCGCCTCCGTCCTCTGCCTCATGCACCCTCTCCCCTCATCCCTTCTGTTATCTCTTTTTCTCTCCATTCCCTCCTTTCCCCCCTCATCCACAGGGTTCTTTCCATCCCACCATCCCTCCTATCTTGTCCTCTCTTTTTCCATCTTTGGCACAATTGATACACATTCTCTCTCTCTCTGTCTGCCCACCTTCCCCCTTCTCTCTCCCACCTTCCCCCTTCTCTCTCCCTCATCACATTTTTGTCACCCAATCCGCTCCCCCAACCCCCACACTCCCCGGCAATGTGGCACTCTTGAGCATACGTTTTGTCTTGTGTTACTTATCATGAAAACGAAACGGGGGTGGGGTGTGGTGGGTGGGGGGGGGGCGTGAAGGGGGGGTGGGGGGTGAAGGGGGGGCGGGGGGGGGGGGGGGGGTCAAGCGCCTGTGCCAGTGCCACACCAGTCTTGACAATGACAAATTGTTGCAGTGGAAAAGAAGACAGTCGTGCCTGACCAGCATACCTTGGGGGGGGGGGGGGGGATGGGGGGTCGAGGAGGGGAGGGTTGCGACATGGGAAAGTGGGGTTTAGGAGTGGGTGAGGGCTCGGGAAAGTAGATGGAGGTAGGCGGGGAGCGATCAGGGCCCATGCATGTTGTGGATGGATGGATTCCTCAGAGAGACAGGAAAGTAGAGTGAAATTGGGCAAGGGATGGGAGTGGGAATGAAGAGGGCAGTGGCAGGGTAGTCACATTGTTGTCATCGTAGGCCCCCGTTGCCGTGCAACCGTCATTTCGTCAGTCTGGCTGGCAGATGATGTGTGTAGTGCGTGTGCATGCTTCGCGGTGTTGACATCTTGCGAGTTTGATATTGTTCCACTAGTGAGTGTTTAGTTTCCTCGAGTGAATTGCACTTTGTGTGAAGCATTTATTTCTTTCTTTAAATAATTAAAAAAAAAAAAAAAAAAAGGTGTGTCAAACAGGTTGCAAGATAGCACAGGAATGATTTCTTATTCTTGCAATATCTATGTCTCAGTAAATGTTGTACAGTATGAACATGAATATCTACCCCCCAAAAAATCATGAAATACATTCTTTCTACCTCCACCTCCTGCCTATTATTGGTGGTTGTTGTTTTTGTTTTGTTTTGTTTTGTTTTTTGGGTTTTTTTTGTTTGTTTGTTTCTCCTTTGTGCAAATGAACGAGATAATGTTAGATAGGTTATATATGTATTGATTAAAAATTTTAGATATGTACATGTGCTTTAGTAAAAGAAAAACACACATGAGACAGGGTCAAGTAGCATGGAACTTGGTATCAGAATTATAGTCTGTACTGCTGTTTAGGTTTCTTCTTTTTCTGGACAATTAAGATCAGTAATGCTGTGTAGTATTCTTTATTTCTTTCCTGGCAAATATACTGTTTCAGTTTTTTAGTACATATGGGAATTGTTACACAATTTGTCAGTTATTTGATAATCTAGACAATAAAAAAAAAGTGTAACAATACATACGTGCATGCCTGGTTGATAGCCTTCAAAACAAAGAAATTGAACACTTAGCAAATGAAGAACATGATCCATTATATTTTTTAGAAAATAGAATAGGCAAGTAGCATATTCCCTAAAAACATTTTCTTGTAAGTTCCCCTTCTTTAATGTACTACATTCCATTGACATAACAATGGAAGCACAAAACTGGCACAAAATATATGAGCACTTCACTGGCAGAGGCATGTCCAATTTGTTTGTCCCACAAATGTTTTATGGGCAGAAGGAAGCCCCTTGTACAATCACCCTGCTAAAGTGTCTTGTGTGAGGATCCTCAGCTTCACTTTCACCTTTCCCAGTGTCTGTGTTGTCATGGTGTGTGATGGCCGTCTGTGAGAGTTTCATCTTCACAAGTTTCACACACTCTTTTTTCTGCTTTTTATTATTATTTTTTATGTTATTTTTTTGTGTATGGCCTATGGGTCATCATAATTGTGGAATGTTCCATTAAGAATATTTCTTCAGACACAGACTGATTGATTGGCTTTCTGGTTGATTGATTACAGCTCAAAGGCTGTTCCGAGGTATGTCATTACTGATTTATGACATCTCTCGGGGAAGTTAAGCCTTAGGCAGATGGAACAGTCTTCAAGGTGAAAACCGCAGCTTTTTACTTTTAGGAACATTCAGTCTTTCAGAGTTGGTATGCCATGGTGTTGATGAACAGCACTGGAAGTGGTAAACAAAGACCAGACAGTGTATGTTCTTTAACCCCTGAAAAGGTGACATTTGTGCAGACAGTTGAATCACAAGAAAGGTAACGTTTGTCCAGGCGGTTGAATCACAAAGAAGTAAGGTTTGCTATTGCCATTCAGACTGTTTGACGGCAAACATAGAAAAGTGCAGACAAGTGAGGAGCATTTTGGTGTATTTGGTGCAAGTTTGTGGATTGGGATTATTATTATTCCTGCACGGTGCAGTTGCATGTGGTATTCATATTTGGCTGCTGTGACCTCTTAATTCATGTGAGTACAAGTTTGGAGGACAGGAAGATTGTGTGTCTATTTCTGTCTGTGCACAGGATGTGAGTGAATGTATATGTGGATATTTGAATTATATGTAAGTGCGTAAAGAATTTCCACATCAGTATGAATTTATTTATGTTTATCCAATCACAGTCTTACAAATAAGCATGCCAGTATGAAATTCTCAGTCTATTGACTTTTGTTATATTAGATTTTCATGATGTTAGTCATATCCTGTGTTTGAGTATGTATCCTCAAACACATGTATGATTTCATTAAGTGATCAGACATTGTATCAAGTACTGTATTCAGACATGATGTATGTATGCACACACATGCACATCCCTTTGTATGCCTCAGTTTGAATGCTTTTGCATGCTTATATGTGTGCACACACACACGCACGCAGCGCATGCACGTGGCCCACGCCTGTAGCTCTCGCACCCTTCCTTTCAACTCACACTATTCACACCACCAACCCTGGCCAAGTCGTGCTTGGTTTTCTTGACTTATAGTTATACCTTTGCTAGGCCTTCCAGTATTGCGGTCATGTCGTTAAGTCACAAATCGATCATACCTCAACCACCACCACCACCTCCTCCTCCTCCTCCTTCACCCGTTTCTCCCTGTACTGACCCCTCCCTTCCCTCTAAGCCTTTCTTCCCACCTTCCTTTCCACCGACAACCCGCCCCACGCCCCCTTTATCTCCCCTTACCCTTTCTCTCCCTTCCCCTTCTACCTCCCTCTCCCATTCTGGACAATTGCTTTTTCTTGCATTGCTATCCCAAGTGTTAGCATTCTGTGGTTATTGGTGTGTACAGTTAGAGAGCTGCGACTCCACTGTACAGTATTGCTGGTCGCCCTCGGCCTTGACAGGAGTCTGCCCTAACCCTGCCCCCAGTCCCACCCCAGTGAAATTGTTGCCCATATATCGCCTTGGACAGCAGGGGTCTTGCTTTGGATTTTATGCGCTCTCTCTCTGTCTGTCCTCCCTCTGCCTGCCTGTCTCTGTCTCTGTCTGTCTGTCTGTCTCTCTCTCTCTCTCTCTCTCTCTCTCTCTGTCTGTCTGTCTGAGTGATCATTGTAATCGTTTATTTTCTTGTTAAAAATTGTCCAGCAAATATATCCCTTCTCAAAGAATGCTTTTGTGGGAAAATAAAGAGAGGTACAATGGTAATGTGACATTGGAATGGAGGTCATGAAACAAACCACAGGCTTCAAAGAACAATGTTTAAAAAAAGATATAGTTTGCAGTGTATGACTCTGTCATGTGATATCTTGGGTAATTTTGTATGTGGGAGAGTTTGGAGTGGGTTCAGTGTGTGACTGCTTATGGAATTGTTTTTCAATTAAATAAAATGTCATTCAGGTCTTTCAGAATGAAGTCAGTTATAAACTCAGTTGGTGATATCACATTGTGAATACTTGACTTAGAGCTTGGAGATGCTGATTTTGTGGCGTGTGTGTGTGAGTTTGCATTCATTTTATATTGATAAGACAGACCAAAAAAATAAAATGAATAAATAAAATAAAAAAAGGTGGGGAGTAAGAAGGAAGTGCAGCAAAGGGGGGAAATATCAACACTAAAAGTAAGATTTGAGCATGCCGTTTCAGTGTCTTGTTTCCCATGCAAGAGATAAGTGTGTAAAGCAAACACAGGTGTAGATGGCACATGTGCACTCCCGTCTTGATATCTGACAAGCTGTCAGCGTGCCAGGAGACACAGGCAATGGACTTAATGACTCCTTGCTGCTAATGGAAATAACAAGGTGGAAACTAAGCTGTACCGTTCATAACCCTGAGATGGTGATGCTGGTAAGAATTGGAGGGGAAAGGGGGGGGGGGGTGTCTTCATTTTATTCCCCCCTGAAGACTCTGAAATTGGTTAGAGATGGATCAGTATTTTATGTGTGTGCCCATGACTGCATGTGTGTATATGTGTGTGTGTGTTCAATACAAAAAATATTTCTAACAGCTGGTAATCCAATACGCTGCAAATGGGGTGTGTGAAGGGGGGTAGGGTGGCCAGTTTAAATCACTTCTTTTTCTTTTTTTAAAAATTTTTTATTGGGGGAGCCCTTTTTCACAATCATGTTTGACCCATCATTCTCCGTAACTTTGTGAGCTTTCAACTGGAGGACATTGGTTGGATCAGTGTCAACAAAGCCAGTGGCTGCATCTTTAGTTGTTGATGGCTGCACTGCTTCAACATTGACATTGGCTGTAGTTGTGTTGTTGTTGTTTTTTTTAATTAACAATATCACAGGGGGATCCTCTCCAAATTCATGCTCAACCTGAGAAGACATGAGAACCAGTCAGTGTACCAGATTTGTGCTTGACCTTTTTTCAAGAAATGTGAGCTGGCTTACTGATCACTGGCACACATACAGACAACGGGAATGCTGTTTTATCCCCTCCCCAGTTTTTGGAGGCTTTAAGACAAAAAAGAAGAAAAGAAAAGACAGACTTCTGTATGTGCTCACTGAACATGTGAACCAGGGAAAGGTCAGAAGGAAGGTCTGGGATTCATTTCATGATCGCTGGCTTGCGTGATGTCTTTCCTCTTCCCCATTCTGTGTGTGTGTGTATGTGTGTGTGTGCATGTGTGTGTGTGTGCGTGTGCGTGCGTGTGTGTGTGTGTGTGTGTGTGTCCATAGTTCTTATTCTCTGTCTTTCATTCTTTGTCTATAATTTTCCATGTCTCCACCTCCCTCTGCCCCCCTCCCCCGCCTCTCTCTCTCATTGCCCTTCACGACATGTTCGAACAGTTGAAGACAAAGAACGGTATATTTTCAAAATGGTGTTTACTGTTTCGGTATAGTTTCCTTTCACACTGTCATCATAGTTTCATCCCCCTGTTTCCTTCCACCTCACATTTCAACCCATCTTCATGCCCAGATGGAAGTCTCCCATCACCACTCCCCTGTTTTCCCAGTCCCTCTCATTCTTGCCCTTCACCGGACCTCATTTCCTAAACATTTATGTAAGGTATTTGTTGATCATGTACCATCTCTCTCTCTCTCTCTCTCTCTCTCTCTCCCTCTCTCTCTCTCTCTCTCTGTCTCTCTCTCTCTCTGTGTGTGTGTGTGTGTGTGTGTGTGTGTCTTATATCAGACTCATCTATATTATTTTGTCAGTTTTCTAATTACTTTGCCTTTTATACTCCTATTTGTTAAAGTACCTTTTCTGTCTGTATGTCTGTCTCCCCCACCCCCTCTTTCTCTCTCTCTCTCTCTATTTTATGAGCCAAATCCTTATTTCTCAGTGTTTGAAACTTCTGTGCCTTTTATATATCTATTTTAAATACTCATCTTTCATCATCTGTGTCTGTCTCTCCTGTCCCTGTTCCCTCTCTCTGTCTGTCTGCCAACCCCCCAATTCCCCCCCCCCCCTCCCCCCTCTCTCTCTCTCTTTTTCTCTTGTCCTCTACCGCGCCACTACCTGTCTGGGTTAATCCTGGTGTATGGATTGGACTTAGGAGTCCCGTTTAGTCAGCTTTACTCATTACCGTGATCACAGTTTAGTCAGCTTTAGTCAGCTTTACTCATTACTGTGATCACAGTTTAGTCAGCTTTAGTCAGCTTTACTCATTACTGTGATCACACTTTAGTCAGCTTTAGTCAGCTTTACTCATTACTGTAATCAGTGTCTTCTCCGAAGAGCGCCCATACTTTGTGTGTGTGTGTGTGTGTGTGTGTGTGTGTGTGTGCGCGCGCACGCGCCTAAAATCAGCAAGGACCTAACTGGAATCATGGCTAGCCTATCCTTCTGTCACGAGGTGTAGATGAAGACCCAGTGGTGTTGTAAGTTTGGGTATCAACCGGGATCTATTGTGTGTGAAGCAAACAGGTCCAATGCCAAATGCCAGCCCAGTACCGTCCCCTCTCACCTCCCTCCCCCCCACCCCCGCCCCCACTGCCTCCCATCGCCCAGTCCTCCCCCTCCGTCCCGCCTGCTCCCCTCCACCCCACTGGCGTGCAAGGTAGATAGTCTTTCCAGATTGGGCAGGTATTTTTGATCGGATGCCAGACGCCTGTCGTTTCTTGCCACCCTCCACCTCTACCCTCCTTCCCCTCTCCTTCACCCAGGGATGCGTCTGAAGTTTTGACGAATGCGGTGATAAAGGGGAAAGAGCGGCGAGTGAGATAAGCGTGGACAAGTTGGTGTTGTCAGGCGCCTGTGCTTCTTGTTGCCTGGAAAACAGCTGATAGACGGTTCAGATAACCCCGTTCCTGGATTTGCTCGGTGCTGGCGTGTGTGTGTGTGAAAAAAAAAAGAAGAAGATGACAAAATGAAATATACATTGACAAACTCAAGAGTAGTTGTATGAAATCTGTTTTTTCTTAGTCATCAAAACATCGTACAATGTATTTAGACTTATGTGTGTTCTTGTTTACATTGGAATTGATGTTTAATGCATAATAACACCCACTCATCAAGAGAGCAAGATTTCATATCCATGGTTTGAGTCATGCATGCGCTGTTTTGTCACCCTCTACTGGATCTGGAGTGGAAATCTGGCTGCAGGTTTTTCTGGTGACATGATGAAATGAGGTCTTGAGTGCACCATGCAATTAAGAGACTGAAAATAAACCAGGCCAGGAAATGACTTTGCAAAGTTCTGCCAAAAAATCCATTTTCTTTTCAGTGTTCATAGGCCATAACTCTTACATACTTTCTCATACTACGGATTAGTTTTTACCCCACGGTTAAGGCAGCCATACTTGATTTTGGAGAGGGGGCCTGGGGGATGGTGGGTGGTATATATGCTGGATATATTCTTATTTTTGTAACAACCAGGATGCTGATATGGGTTACAGGATCTTTATACACATAAAGGAAATTTTTGGAGCACGAGTAATTCAACATATGTTGTCCAGGGGGATTGGAAAAAGGAATTCCCATGTATCATTCACAAGACACACGTGTTCTTTGATACAATATGGTAGAATTAAAAGTACTGGTATAATTATGGTCCATGTGGGGGGTTTTTTCCCCTAAGAATTGAGAGACAGGTTTGGGATGGGGAGAAAAAGGGTACTAAGGTAAGGAGGTGCATAGACCACATGACAGTTCTTAGACCCTTTTCCAGTACATGTACCCAAGTAATGGCAGCTTTCTGTGCCAAATAACTCATTGCAAAATATTAGTTCTGAAGTTATCATGAAAAAAAATATGCATGATTAATCAAACTGTGTTCTTTGAATTTTAACTGCGATGCTTTTTATATTGATCAGGCATTTAAAAGAAAGCTACCTTGAAAATCAATACGCAGGTCACGTTTGTGCTTGCATGCAAGACATTGTAAGAGAGCCATAGCTTTTCTGTGATGTCATATTATCGTGTTCATTGGTGAGGGTGGAAGAAGATGCACTGATTTTCAGAATGGGAAACAGTGCCAATGCATCGACAATAACAAGATGAAAAGAGAGAGAGAGAGAAATGTGCACAGCTATATGTTTTCGCATTTGACACATCTTCCTGTAATCTAAACTACTAAAGGCATACCCAAGTTCAATATTGTTTTTCTTTTCTGTACCCTCCACTACGCATCTACAAAAATATTAGTGGACATTTATTCATTTCATGATTGAGAATAAAAACTATAAGTCCCCATACATTCAGTTAAACATTTCTGATAGGCAGCTGCCTGTCATCACTCCCAGTAAATGCCTGACATGTGTAATATTTTGTCAATCAACAGTTATGTGATCACCTGTTACATGAACTGTGCTGCTGCACCATTAGCACAGATACTGATTTCCTTGCCAGAGAGAGAGACAGAGATGGACCACCAATGGTGTTTTGGCTTTGCTAGTCTCGTCTTATCTTCTGGGTCAACAGAGGCGGATTGGTTTTACCCTGTGCAATTTTGAGTGATTTCTCTCTTTCCTCATGCTAACTTTTCTTATCTATGTTTGCACTGCTGTGATCATCACTTTCTGTTGTTACATCTTTGCTTTCATGAATTATTAATGCTTTCTGTGGAATTCTCTTATCACAAAAGTGAAATTACTGACAGGTATGAATCAGATCACACACACACACACACACACACACACATATATATATATATATATATATATATATATACACACACACACACACACACACACACACACACACAATCAAGAATTGTACCAAACATTTTGGCTAGTTTTGAATAGAAGGCAACCATTTCTAAACAACAGCATTAGATCCAGTTTGTTATTAATAGTTTTACCTTGCTCATGTCGTGGTCAGGTTTAAAACCTTAATTATAAACTGAAATGACCAGTTCGTTGGATGAGGATGAATTGTATTCTTCCTCATTTGAAAAGTCAGTTGCTTGTGAGAGAGACAGAAGAGTTGGAAACTGCCATAGTATGTGTGTGTGTAAAAAATGTTTCGGAATGAAGCCAAACTCATGGCATTATTCTATTTGCAAGGTATCTTCACCATAATCACCATGTACCATCTCCAAAAACCAGGCACTACTTTTGACATAGGACAAAATAAGGCTGTACACATTTAAAAGTCCTCGTCTGAAACTAAGAGAAAGAGCAAGTAGTGTAAGACAGCTGTTGAATACAGAAGAAGAAAATAGCCTCAGATTTTCCTCCAAGGCCTGTGTCGTATGTCTGATGAATGATTGGAAACAGACAGTTGTTCGATTATCCCTGTCAGCACAGATCATCCTCAGTATGTGAGTGATGAGTTTCTTGGGGTGAAAATGACTTTGTTCTCTTCTTCAGTTATGCAGGCAGCATTGATCAGTAATTGAAACTGCCATGCTTGCTGTGAAGAAGCAGCAAAGGGAGAGGGGGAGAGACAGTACAGTGCTAAATATAGTATCTGTCTGTGTTCATAGTGTGGTTCCATTGGTACCACTTTGACTGCTGTTGCCTTTAAAGAAGTGCCTGCGGTGTTAGGAAGATGTTTATTTTGCTGTAGTTCTGAGTGCAGTGCTGTATTGGTGAAATGGTTTGACTTGGATGTGTGTGCCAGAAGTGACTTTTGTCTGTTTTAGTAGGCGGTGGTACTAGGCTTGTGTGTGTCTGTGTGTGTGTGTGAGAGAGAGAGAGAGAGGTGGAGGACGGAAGGGAGAATGTGTGTGTGTGTGTTTCTTGGCATCATCTCCTTGTCTGCTCATGTGTTTGTCTGTGAAGTTCCTTTCTTCATGTCCTTTTTTGTGGTTCTTATACTTTTATGACATCATAGTAATACAGTTTGCCTTTTTTTTGAGAGGGACAGGGGGGGGGGGATGTTTTTGTTTTGTATTTTCGTTTAAAGAATGTAACACAGTCAAGCTTTTGATTCTTGACAAGCACGTCTTTTGCACCCTCACCCAGCACCATCCCCAGTCATCCCCACTTTTCTTCTTTTCTTCTCCTCGTTCTTTTTCACCTTACTGCTGATGGCTGAAGAACAGCGGTGTCTCCTTTAATTTCTTCAAAGGTTAGAATCACAATATGCTGGCATTCTGAATCTTATTTCTTTAGATATATATATATATATATATATATATATATATATATATATATATATATATATATATATATATATAATTTCAAATATTCTTTGAAGGAAATTCTGAGCATGAAACAATTCTTTGATATATGTATAGGTATTTATTTATTGATTAAGAGCAGCAACAGAACAAATAGCACAACAAAATCTTATGTGACTAGCACAACAAAATCTGATGTGCTAGAGCTTTTTATACTTCATACCTCTACCCTGAATATTCATGCTTAAAACTCCAGTAAGCTATCATAGGTCTTAATGAGAGAGAGATTTCCCTAGTCTCTCAAGTCAGCATATATTTAAATATATATATATATATATAGAGAGAGAGAGAGAGAGGAGATGCTCTTGCCATTACTGCCCCCAAAACTTGAAGAAACGTGGAAATAAAAATGAGTTAAGTTGCTGTTTTCTGAAAGGAAGAAGACCACCAAGAAAGAATAAAGTACATTTCCAAAATCAGCTCATCTAAAATTCTTTCTTGATGTGAAGATAATAGTGGGAATGGTCTTGGAGAGCACATGATGTAAACATGCTGGGTGTAAACTGCTTCTCCACCAAATCTCTGGAAATCTGATGTGTAGAGAGAGCTACAGAAAGTGGAGACTGTGCCAATGCAAAAGGCAAGATTAAAAAGAAAGAAAAAAAAGGAGGAAACAAACAAACAACCAAAATGGATGTTTAGATAGTTTTGCTTTCAGCTATGCTTTCATATTTGAAAATGTGGCCATGTGTGTAAATTGAAAGATGTATTGCATTTTCATCCATTGCTAACTTGAAATACAAGGGATGTTTTCTCTTTTCTTCCTTTTTTTTTTTTTTTTAAATTTTTTTTTTAATCTAGTGATACAAAGCACAAATGTACATAGTTACATGTCACATTTAGTTACGTAAATCCATAATTTTCACTCAGGTATACACAATTATCCATAGACATGTATGTGCTTGCATGCACGCACGCGCGCATGCACACACACACACACACACACACACACACACACACACACACACACACACACACACACACACACACAAGTTGCTCACATGGTGACCTGGGAGGCTGCTGAAATTAGAACTGCAGGTCTGGCAGACCAGAAGGACAGAAGTCTGATGCCCGTACCACTCTGTTACCTTGGCAGTGTCACCCATCAGTGAAGGCAGTTTGTCAGTCTTTGTTAATGTGTATGAGTGATGTAAGAGCAGGAAAAAAAAAGAACTTGAATGCCAGCCCAACACACACATCTCTCTAGATTGTCAATGAAAATATGGAACAGTTTTAAGGGACTTGAATGCCAGCCCAACACACGCACCTCTATAGATTGTTAATGAAAATATGGAACAGTTTTTGGTCAGGACATACTTAGTGCAGGAAACAGTGAGCCATTGGCAGACTGTAATACACAGTGTGAAGTACAACAATCAGTGCTCATGCTTGTGGAAGTCACTGCATGTCACTCCTGTCTGAGCACCAATGCCCATGTACCACGCTATACACCAAATGTTGTCACAATGTTTTTACTGGTACTAACAATAACATTGACAGAAATTTTAAGGCCACCCAAAGAAAGAGACCCGTATTTATGGACCCTGCTTCATGTTTTACACCTTTCCAATCTGGATGTTAAGTTCAGTGAGGGCACCTCTTATGGAGCCATTTTATGGCAATACTTGTATGGAAATAATGCAGGCCATGAGAGCAGCATTATGCTATGTACAGAAAATGTTTTTTTCTGACTTTCCTGTCCAACTCTTCTCAAGTCTTGCTTTTTAAAAGCACCAATAGCTGTACGTCAAAATGCATCACCAGTGCGTAATACCATCAGTGTCACAGCTTTGCATTCTATCACTGTTCTGGCAGCAGCAGGAATGATTAGCTGGTTTGATAGATAGTTGGTTAGTAATTAGATTTTTCTGCTCATTGGGTTTTTTTTGTTTTTTTTGTTTTTGTTTTGTTTGTTTGTTTTTTTACAGTACTCATTCTGATTCTTCCAAGGCTCTGTCAGTCCCAGTGTCAGCAATCCTTAGAGGACCTTCAGTGTCAGCTCAGGCACCATAAGGTTATCCAACAGAGGAGACCCGGTGCTGCTGCTTAAATGCCAGAAGTGTTCACTTAGTGCCTGTTCCAGTTCAGAATACACATTATAAATGACAAACCCTGCTGAAGCCCCCGACCAACTACAGTATCCTGAAGTATCCATAGTGAGTGGGAAGTCACATGGACCTGCCAGCACTGATGAACTTAGCATTAGCAGAAAAGTGGACAGGAACATGAACTCTTTGTGGCCATGAGACAGGACAATCTTTTGGAGTTGGATTCTTTCCATTTGCAAGCAATAAAATGGATTGTTTGAGATTTAGTGTTATAAAATTAAAAGTTTTGTTTTTATCTGGAAATTGATTATTTTTCTTTAATGTAGGTGAAAGATAGCAGGAATGTCCTTTACATCTGACATGTGAAAAGGTCAAAAAAGATGTATGGCTTGACCATTTTGTTATGTGTTCAGTGCTGAAGACCTCACTATGTTCTGCAGCTTCTACATAAACATGGTTTTCATTCTCAGTCTTCTGCGGTATGGGAAGTCCACTGGTTAGGATGTTTGGGAAAACACCGTTATGAACGTTATGAACGGACTGTACAGATACATTCACGCCCACAGGATGACTTCAGCAAGCAGCAACAACAAGGCCGACAAGTTTGGGGAGGGGGGTTGGTGGTGATGGGAGTTCCAAGATATTCGTTTACATGATGGTGGTTTGGCTGCAGACCAACTGCCGTGCTGCTGCTGTCTTGCAGGATGGGGGGTTGGGGGAGGGGAGGGGGGAGTGAGGGGTTAAAGTGTGGCGCTCCCCAACTCCCCAGCACCTCCCTCATCCATCCAACCACCAGTCAACGGCCACAGTGCGTGTAACATACATCCCATACAACCACCGACTGCTGAGAGCTGTGTTGCACTCCTCCTGTGTCTGCAGTCAGTGCCAGAGAGAATCTAGAGGCCACCGGCTGGGGGACCGACCCCACTGTACTGCAGTTCACAGGGTCCACTCCTCCTCCTTCAGTGGTGGTTGCCACTGTGTATATCGGATGCTGTTTCTTCGTTACGCCTTGGGTTAATTAGCTGCTGCCTGCCACACACGGACAATCTTTCCTTTTCGCGAGCGAGTAAAGGGGTTTCACTTGTCTGTGGTGGTTTTCGTTTTCTTTGTTGTTCGTTTTTTCTTTCATTTCTTTTTTATTTTCATTTTAATTGGGTGTTTGGGGGGCTTTTTTTCATATTGTTGTTACGCAAGTGTCCCTTTTCCGTTGTGTTACCAATTTACTGATGAGGTGTCATATATATATATATGTGTGTGTGTGTGTGTGTAAAGTAATATATATATATATATATTGTTTTATTTTTGCCTGCCTAATGGTGTAGAGGGTGCATTAGTCAGAGGAGGGATGAGTGGTAACCTTGTGCTGAAACCGGGGATTTACTTGGTAAATTACAACCCGACATCATTTTTATCATAGGTTAAGGTGCGCTGACAAGCCGGTTAGGTGATTTGTACCACGCAGCATCTTACCTGCTAAGATTTTCTGCAGCTGTTCTCTGCTCGTTCTCGTTTCCGCAAGCATCGCTCTACCGTTGACCATCTGGTTCGTCTGGAAACCACGATAAGAAATGCTTTCGTCAACAAACAACATGTGGTGGCCATATTTTTTGACCTGGAGAAAGCTTACGATACCACGTGGAAATTTGGTATTCTTTCCGACTTGCACAAGCTCGGCTTCCGAGGACACCTGCCTCAGTTTATCCACAATTTTTTACAAGACAGACAATTCCAGGTGAGAGTCGGCACCACCCTGTCCGACATTCACGAGCAGGAGCTGGGTGTCCCGCAGGGGAGCATCCTGTCGCCGGCTCTGTTCAGCATCAAAATTAACGACATCGTTCAATCCGTTCAGAAAGGATCGGACAGCTCGCTGTTCGTGGATGATTTTGCTTTATATGCAACCGGCAGCACGTACGCCAGCATCCAGCGACGGCTTCAGCTCTGCGTCAACAAAATCCAGTGTTGGGCAGAGGAGAATGGCTTCACATTTTCGTCCTCCAAAACTGAATGCATCCACTTTCATAATTTTCGCCAATTCTATCAGGACCCTGAAATCCGTCTGGGAACATCCACCATCCCGGCGGTCAAGGAAGCCAGATTTCTAGGGGTGGTCTTCGATCAGAAGCTGAATTTTCTCAGCCACATTAAACAGCTGAAAATATCTTGCCTAAAAGCCCTGAACATCATCCGAGTTGTGGCACACACGAACTGGGGTGCTGATAAGAGGACTCTCTTGCACCTCTACAGAGCCCTGGTCCGGTCCAAACTGGATTATGGAAGTGTTGTATACGGCTCGGCCAGACCGTCCTACCTGAAACTGTTGGACCCTGTACACCACCAAGGGCTCCGTCTCAGCTTGGGTGCTTTCCGCACCACCCCTGTGCACAGCCTGTACGCAGAGGCGGGGGAACCGCCTCTTTCCAACCGCAGACTGAAGCTGACCCTGAACTATTATTTGAAATTGTTTTCGGAACCTACAAACCCTGCTTACGATGCTGTATTCAACAACCCTTTCGATAAGAAATTTACAGACAACCCAAACTGCATACCTCCTCTCGGACTCCGCATTCAGCCGCACTTGGAAAATGCCGATCTGGATGTCAGTGGCATCTCAGATTTCTCTAAATTCCCTGACAGCCCCCCGTGGACCTTTACAACACCTGAGGTCCGATTCGATCTGGCCTCGTACCGTAAGGACACCACCAGTTCTCTGGCCTACAGAACCTACTTTTCGGAACTGTACCACAAATTCCCCACCTTTCAAGGCATCTTCACTGACGGTTCCAAGTCAGAGGACGGAGTCGCCGCATCTGCGTTCTGTCCCGCCTTTCCTGACCGGCCCTCAACGGAACACATCCTATCTGACAGCTCGGTATACACCGCGGAACTGACTGCACTGGTCCTGGGGTTAAAAATGGTTCTCTCTTCCAAACAGAAGAGATTCATGATCTTTTCCGACTCCTTATCAGCCCTGGAGGCGATCGCCTGCAGGAATATCACTCATCCCAAACTGCTGGAATTTTATGAAACTTTTACTCTCGCAACGAAGAAAGGATACGAGGTTGTGTTGGCCTGGGTTCCCGGACATGTTGGCATTCGTGGTAACGAAAGGGCGGACCTGCTGGCCAGGAACGCTGTAAAGAAAGAATTGTCCAGATCCTTGGTACCCTATACAGACATGAAGCGGAAGGTCAATTCTTACGTTAAAGATCTTTGGCAAGAGAAATGGAACACCCAGATAGACAACAAGCTCTTCCAGATCCGTCCGGACCTGGGGGAGACCCTCCCTTCGGGGGTGAAGAACAGAAAGGAGGAATCTGTGCTGTGCAGACTGCGTACGGGGCACACTTTTTTTACTCATTCTTACTTGTTGAAGGGGGAGGAGGCCCCTCGATGCGTTCCCTGTGACGAGCCTCTCACCGTGAAACACGTGCTCCTTGACTGTTGGGATCTGCTTGACGTTAGACGCAGACATTACACGGCGGTTTCTTTGAAGACTTTGTTTCGTGATGTCCCTCCGTGGGCGCTGATGGACTTCTTAAAAGAAGTGAACCTTTTTAACCAGATTTGAAGGTTTTAAACTATGGAAGTTTTTTTTTAAACTTTGGAGTGGAAAGTTTGAAGTGGTGACTCATTTTAATTGGTTGTTTTTTTAGCCTTGTAGTAGTAATTGACGCGGCGATAGCCTTGAGATGGCCTTAGTGGTCGGCGAGGCTCTAAGCACCATAATTTCATTTCATTTCTCTGCTCGTTCTCTGGCATCGCATGCTGTGAGGTGAAACGACTTTTTTTCTTCTTTTTTTTTTAGTGAAAAAAAAAAACCCACATCGGTTCGTGGTGTGTTTGTTGCTGATGAGATGGTTATTCGTTCACCCTAGGTGTCATGATGTTCATCTGCTGTTGAGGGACTAGGAGTTTTGTGACTGGTGTTTACAGTGTCAGTGTGGAGCAAACTGAAGATTATACACTCCACGGATATCTGTCCAACAATCAAACCAACGAATCTTTCTTCTGTTCGTCGAATTTACAGATGCCTGATGCTGATGTGTGTGTGTGTGTGTGTTTGTGGTGCTGTGACGACATTCGTAAAGCTAACGATGGAGATTTCAAACATAAAACTTATTGAAGAGATAAAATCGACACAAATCAAAGAAATAGAAAAGGGTTTCACTTTCAGTGCTGTTGTGAAAGAGAACTCGGGCGGGGAAAAGTCATTTGAGAAAAAAAGAGAAGAAAATAGAAGGAAATCTGCATACATGTTCACATCAGCTGAATGGAAGAAGTAATAAGGCGTTGTTTGCTTTCGTTAATTTATAAAAAGAAAAAGAAAAAAGAAGAAGAAGCCTTATTTTAATGTTGCATGTATTTGTGTGCGCGCGCGCACGTTGCCGTTTCTGCAAAACATACGAATGCACGCGCCAAATCATTTATTTTTAGCGTCAGGATGTCGACAGGGAACCCTTACGACGAAACTGGAAGAAGGTTCCAAGGATTGAGAGGCAGGAAAAGCACCGGAGATACTAGGCACCAGCATGATATGAGATGAAAGATCGGCCACTGAGCCGTGTATCTGCTCCCTCTTCCCGTGATAAGATTTCACCTTGTGCCACACTCAGCGTGGAGGGGGTCGGGGAAGGAGAGGGTCGAAAGGAGAGTGGTGGGGTCAACATTTTGCGCCTAATATCAAAACTGCTGCTGGTGCCAGATGATTTATTTATTCCTCGGTGCCCCCAGACCTGTTGCTGTGAGACGGCAGTATCTGGCTTGTCATACATACATCTAACCAGCGACCGTGTTCGGGTGCAAAGTGATTTATTCAGGCATATCACTTCAAGTGCCCTGCACCCGGAGCGGAGGCGAGGAGATGTGATGGGGCATCGGGGAAGCCAGGATCGCGTGCTTGCGGGCAATCTGAGCCATTCCGGCCAGTCGGTGGGGGCCAGTGTGTAGCAAGCAATAAGTGAATGGATGAGGCCCGATGACGGTCTTCTCGGTCGTCCCCCCCTGCCATTCACCATCGGGATAACTGTGCTTCTTTCTCCCAGGCCTTGGCCGCTTCCCAGTTAGCTGTACTTTGTCAGTGCGTCATCCGGACGGGAGTGCAGTCAGTCGACTGACGGGAGAAACCCACGCTCCCAGCTTCAGCCGGCATTGTTGTCATTACGAGGGAGAGTCGTCAGTGTGAGGGTAGGGGAGGGTTGAGGTAATAAAGGCCACGGCGGTGCGGAAGTCAGGGTTGCACGTGCTGGCGTCTTTAGTGCCAGGTGACGATTTGTCTGAACTTGGCTACCCGGACGCACAGGCTCTTTGGCTGAATGGTTCCATTCTGTGTTAGCTATGAGCATGGGTGATCGGAAAACGGTTTTACCGAAGATTGAAATAGAATGATCCGTTGTAGGGACAGGGACGGAAAAGTAAACAAAGTAACAAAGCGAATGTTACGTATTTGATTCTTTGAGAGTCTTTTATTGTTACAGTTGTGTTTCGGACTTGGTGTCTTCCGATCGTTTGAACGTGTTCTCTCCGTCCTTGATGCAACGCATTTTGTGCAGGTGTGTGTACCGTAATCTGGATAGATTTTACAGCGGCTCAGAACGCTGACATTCAAAATATCGCATAAAAAAGGTTTACCGTCATCTGCAAGAAGACTGTGTAATGGACCTTCTGCAAGGTTCTATTGTCATAAATTGAAAATCAGTCAAAACTTTTTTTTATTTTGAAGGCATAATTTGTTTGAAAGTATGATTTCAGTCCATGAAATGGGAGTGGGAGATGTTATTAAGAATAACGGACTTAGAAAATGGTCCTGACAGCACTGGAGGTGTACTTGGGTTGAAAAATAAAAGTTGTAAAGACACCATTGTTTCCAACTATGAACAACTTAAAGAAGAAAAGGACACCTCCGAATTGCTTCCATTTTGTTATTCTTTTATTGCATGTGAATGGTAATTGACTGGGAGTGTGCAAGAAAATGTCCGCCCACAGCAGCAGAACCTTGTATTGCTAGCCTTGTGTATTTTGTTACTAGTCTCGCCGGGCTTGTGCATCGACTACGACAGAGGAACTGGTTCATTAGAAACGTGAAGTGCGTGGGCTTGCTGCCCGGAGATGGGCAATTGAAGGGAACAGCAGTGTGCAAGGAGTGCTGTTCTTTGATCGCCACACTGCCCATCCCGCCCTCGCCCAGTCTTTCGGCGTAATGTCAGCAGCGCAGGAACTGGCAGCCTTGTCATAACTCAAGGCAGAGTCAGAACCCACCGTACAGGCTCTTTAGTTGTGAAAATTATCAAAGACAGACCCTTACCAACGGCCCCATCCCGAAATCGATTACCAACGACTTCATTACACAACAGCAGCACTGAAACTGACAAGCCGCATTCTAATTCAAGCAAAGAGCCAGAACTG
>NC_134880.1:51628943-51778943 GCF_041734735.1 Babylonia areolata | reverse complement strand
GCAGCTCTCACTAACCATGTGGACACTCATTGATCAGCTGAAACTAGTTATTTTGTACAGGTGTCCAAATCTGGTTGAAATTAGAAACCAGCAATGTGTGTGTGTGTGTGTACAGACATGTGTGTGTTTGTGTTTGCGTGTACACGTGTGTGTGTGTGTGTGAGGGAAACTGAAATGAGTAAGGGAAAATTTTATTTGATTTATGAATTATGTATGAATGTCGACAGATGCTTTTGTTTTGTTTTGTTTTTTTTTTTGTTTTTTTTAGCTGTATGCATTATTCATTTACTGCGTTTGAACATTGTGTGTGTGTGTGTGTGTCATCATAAATGATTTGGGTTTTGTTTAGTTAAAGCTAATCATTGCCACTGTATTTGTGTCTATGAGTAGCCATTATGTGATTTTCCTTGTTGACCACATAGTTCATACTGATTTGTGTAATGAACCCTAGACCAGCAGAACTGCAGTCATAAATCACTGTCAATGCCATCCACAACAGCATTTTTGCTGTGTCACCTTAAGGTTGTAGTTGGGACTGCTTCAGGCAAGGCAGCCTATGAACTGGTCTCCACAGCAATTAGTGAGGCAAAGGAAGGTCAAAATGTCACCTTGGGGCCATCTTCATCAAGGAAAGCAAATGTCCAAATGCAGAGCTGTTCTCTTATATTTTGTTCATTGTAATACACTAAGTTCTATCATTTTTGTTCATTGTTGTAATACACTAAGTTCTATCATTATTGTTGATATGTTTATGATATAAGCAACAAATAACCAGAATTAATTCATGAGGCCCTTCATTTCATTGACAGTTTTTATTCTTTCTTGCTGTTCGGAATCTTTCACATGGCTGATTTAAATAAAGCATCCCTCCTACCCTGACCCCGATATACTCCACACTCCCATGAACAAAAAGAAGAAAAGGAGGGAGCAGGAGAAAGACAGACAGATATGTAAGTAAGTGTGAAGTGATAATAGTGCTTCTCCACAAAACGTAACACCCACCAGCAGCTGATGCAGATATTGCATTGGATGATAATACATTATTCATGTGATACATTTTGTAACATAAACCTGACCATGAGTGCCCCAGAAGAGTCAAGTTTCCATAGTTATTCTTTGCTCACATAAGCAAAGCATTAAGGGGCAAATGTTAGATATAAACCTTTTATTTGGTATCCGAAAAGGTAAAGTTGAGCTTTACAATCAGGATATTTAGGGAAAGGAAACTGAACTGTCAAGAGCTACTTAGAGAACTGATGAAAAGGTGAACATGAAACTGTAATTTGGAGTACTTCCCTGTTTTATTACATTCCTTTAACCTTCCCATCATCTTTGATGTTTATTCCATAAATTTCACACTGGGAAATATATATATATATATGGAAACAACAGACATTTTTTCTTTCAATTGCTGCCCCACCCCCGAGTTCTTGCCACCGAACAGAATCAGTGGAGCTACAAACAGAATCAGTGGAGCTATGGTACTTGAGTTAAAAGGAAGCCAGAGTTACCAAGATAAGCGCTGAGAGTTCCTATCAGCCCAGAAGTTGGTTCCCATCAAAATCGGCAGGCAGCCACTGACGAAAAAAGAAAAACAACAACTTTGGCTCCGGTGGGTTTGAAAGAAGGTTATCATCAGTCATCAGCAATGAAAGCCAATGGCTTGGAAGAGGGAAGGAGGGGGAAGATGCTGTATAAGGTGGAGGGAAGGAGGGAGCAAAAAGCCAGGATGCAGGCCTGTGACATGCACAGTCAGCTCAGGCTCCCCGATCACTTCCAAGCTGATAGTAAGTTGCTTGGGAAAGATAAAATGATTTGGTTTGAGTAGGGGGCTTAAAATAGTGCTGTGGTTGGAGATATGAAGAGGAGAGGCTGGGGGCAGGGTGGGTGAGGAGGGGAGGGGCTTGGCAAAGGTGTGATTTCCTTGAGCAGCACATCTGTCAGATTACTCCACTGGAAAGGAAAATGTGTTTCAGGTACAGAAGACTGGATTGGGGGAAGGATTTTCCTTTGGAAGATCAAGGAGAATGGGGGTTAGGATCTGGAAAGAAGACTGGATCAGTGGATGCTGATTTTGGGAGAGTGTATCTGTTCAGAATCACATGTACTGGATGTTTCTGAATGAAAGACTGGATTGCAGGGGCTCCATTTTAGAAGTCTAATGGAGCATGGGTGTTTCTGTATGGAACACGGATAGAAAAAAGTATCTCTATGTGGGTATGGGGAGTGTTTTCATAAATCATTGAAGACAAGATAGGATGGAGTGTTGATTATATATATACATGTGTGTATATATATATATATATATATATATATATATATGTGTGTGTGTGTGTGTGTGTGTGTGTGTGTGTGTGTGTGCGCTGTATGGAAGACTGATTTGAAGAGGTGTGTCCATTTGGAAGACTGGGTTCGAAGGACTGCTTACAGGAGTGGATGACTTTCATGCAGAAGACTGGATAGGAAGGAGTGGATTTCATATAAAGAAGACCAGATGGGAGTGTTTCTGAAGGGGACATGACTAAAGGGAGTGTTGGTGTATGGAAGACTGTTTGGAGGGAGTATTTCCACACTGAAGAAAGTATTTGTGTGTGTGTGTGTATGCATGCGAGGGGGAGAGATTTGTTGAGGTAGGTGAAAGGTTTGATGAACACCTTGATAGAACCCATGAGCATGAGTTAAGATTCACTGACACCTGCATCACACTGTAGCTGGAACAGGACATTTTCAGAATGGGTTCACTTAGTGTGCAGTATGGATTTCTTGTCTCCACAGATTTCTTGTTTCCGGATTTTCTGAATTTATATATATTATCTGTGTATGGGAATGGATTTCTCTCTGTATCTCAGGAACAATTTTTTATGATAATTTGGTTTTTAAGATGCATTAAATGCTTGCCACATTCTGCATCAGTTTTTTTTTCAAGAAAGCAATCAGAGTATTCATTAAACGTCCATAGAGGGAACCAAGTTTCAGTCACTTGCTCATGAACAAATATTCAGTTAACAGAATCTGCAGTTTGCCATAACAATTCATACTTTGAATTTCCTGCAATTATTACAACTGTCATGGCTAAGTGGTAAGTGTTGAGGAGTAACTGAAGAGTATTAGGGTTTGAACCCCATAGGAGGTTTAGTGGATGGGTTGAATGGCTGGCTCTTATACAGAGTCCAGTTTGCTATGGACTTGATCGTGAAGACATTGACCACGCAGTTACTGTGTTTCATCCACTTCAGACATACCTTGAGGAGTATCATTAAAATTTCCAGAACAACACATGATCTGCTTGACACCAGGATATTTTGTAATTAAGGTTACTAACAGGACAAAACAGTCAGTCTTTCATTCTAAGTTTTTGTCCATCACTCCAATGGATATATTGATGTATTATACATATGTCTGGTTGTGCATGTATGCATGCTTGTGTGTGAACGTATGTGCATGTTTATTTGTGTGGGTGACTGGGTTTGCACACATGAATATTATTAATGTATATGTATGCATGTGTTTGTGTGTGTGTATATATATATATATCACTATATGTGTGTGCGTGTGTGTGTGTGCACATTCATATTGTTAGTGTGTGTACATGTATGAGTGTATATTGCACAAGGAAAATAAGATATGAGATTCTCTCTGTAGGAATTTCCTCCATTGAAAAAGAATTATTTATATTGACTATATGTATACATGTGTGTTTCAGGGAGCAGCCCATTTTTTCCACCAAAGCCCACGTTTTCCAGATCGATCCGGAGACGAAGAAAAACTGGCTGCCGGCCAGCAAGGCAGCTGTGAACGTGTCCTATTACTATGACAGCACCCGCAGCACCTACAGAATCATCAGCGTTGATGGCTCTAAGGTCAGTGTGGGATTCTGATTCACCTCTGCTGATGGATATGATTATTACATTACAGAATACTTTATTATCTCCAATGAGAGAAATTCCGTTGGTTCATAAAAGACATGAAATTCTCAATAAATGTTAAGTTGACGGAAACCACACATTTAGTGATCACATGGCATCGTTTAGTTTCATTGTCTGATACTTGAAGTATTTGGGGTTACTCTTGAGAGGTTTTCATGAGTCGGAGGAAGGCTTTGTTTATTGTCTCACCATCTGTTTTAGGGGAGAGATGCTGCAGTGACACACCTTTCTTTCTGTCTGCTCTTCCATGTTTTTCTTTTGAGACTCCGGACATGTATCAGCTCACTTACATGGCAACCACACACACAGAGACTCTGGAATTGTTTGAACTCACTCAGATGGCTACCACACACACACACACACACACACACACACACACACACACACACACACACACACACACACACAAACACACGTACATTAAAGCATGCACATGTACAAGCATGCACACACATTCATGCATGTGGATATACTCATGTATGTGCATGTTTATTTGGATACAAAATTACACCTATGCTTACACTGAAGGCACACATACACGCAAGCGTGCATGCACACAGCACACAAACAACATAAACTAAAGCAGGCATACATGCAGTACACAAGCACACAAACCCTACTCTCTCTCTCTCTCTTTCTCACACACACACACACACACACAGACTCATGCGAGCGAGCACGCACAAATACACACACACACTACACACACACACTACACATACCACATAACTCCCAGCTTGTCCCCCTAACTCCCCCAACCACACACACACACACACACAACACATATACACCACCACCACCACCACCACCACCCCCCCGCAGAGAGGTTTGAGGCTGAAGGATATATAGAGTACACAGCCCACAGTATGGTTTGTTGGTGCTGCAAACCTGTCAGTTAAATCTCAGCTGAGTGCTTAAATGTCACACCTGTTTGTACCTTGTTCGCCCTTTCTTTTCTTTATTTCTGTCTGTCTGTCTGTCTGACTCTCTTCCCCCCCTTCCTCCCTCCCTCTGACCCCTTCTCTCTCTCTCTCTCTCTCTCTCTCTCACCTTATCCAAGGCAGTGACAGGTTTGAGCTTTATCAACTTATCAATAACTTACCGGTACATAATTTTCTAACATATATGTCTATGAATGTTGATAGGCATCTGAAGTATATAATGATGAAATTTAGATTTGGTGTTTCTGAACTGTTAGTTCATCAGCATCGTTATAGACAATCTAACATTTCTGATCAGATTTGTCGATTATGCAAAAAATCAAAGGAAGATGAAGTCCATTTTGTGCTAGATTGTGCAGAACTGAGAGATATCAGAGAACAATTAATTCCAGAAAAATATTTCAACAGCCTTGTTTATTCAAACTTATCTTGTTAATGTCATCTACAAACGAAAGTCTTGTTAAACAATTCACTCTTTCTGTATAAAGCGTTTAAATGTCGAAATGCCTTTTTAACAACATGAACATTCTGTGTATTTGTATGCGACTTTCATGTTCATCCCCTTTCTAAGGGGCTGTGGCCTTTATGAATAAAACATCTCCAGTCTTCAGTCTCTCTCCCCCCTTTCCCATTTCTCTGTCTCTCTTTCCACTTTTCTATCTTTAAGACAGTATGTGGAAGATGCATAAGGGTTTTCTCCTTTCGGTTTGTTTTTTTTGTTTTGTTTTGTTTTTTTTGTTACTGTAGGCATTTTAAATGCTTACGGATGTGGATCCGATATATCATAATATGCATACATACTATTTCTCACTTATTTGTGAAAAAATAACATTCATCATTGTTGGTGTGTCATTTCCAATATTACTATTATTAGATAAGGTATTGAATGATACTGATAGTCTTTATGTCTCATCTTCTTCTTTTCTGTTAGACTGTTTTTCATTTTTGTTTACAATTTTTATCAGCATAGATATATGGATGGATAGCATTATCATCTTCCTCCTCTTTGATCATCAATGGAAGGAGCGAGACTGTATGGATGTATAGTAATTGTTAGTCAACTTAGTGTATAGATGTATGGATGGATAGACAGATAGATAGATAGATAAGTATATGTGTGTTTCTTTTTGTGTGTTTCGCATCATGATGAGCAGCTTCAGGCACACACACAAAATACACTAACAACACAAACACTCTCTAAAAACACAAATGTAAAAAAATATTTTTAAAAATGCAAAACGCACACCCAATTTCATTTTGATATATTAAGTTACTGTGATGGGTTCAAAGACACCTGCTTGTACCACAGTTTGGTCATTTTGATTACTTATCAAGTGACTGTGATAGGTTCAAAGACGTCTCCATGTACCATAGTCTTATGAAATTACTGTGATGGGTTCAAAGACATTTCCATGAACACAGTCCTATGTCACTTACTTAGTGACTGTGATGGGTTCAAAGACGTCTCCATGAACCGTGGTCTTATGTCATGTTGATTACTTATTAAATCACTGTGATGGGTTCAAAGACATCTCCATGAACCATGGCCCAATGTCATTTTGATTACTTACTAAGTGACTGTGATGGGTTCAAAGACATCTCCATGAACCATGGCCCAATGTCATTTTGATTACTTATTGAATCACTGTGATGGGTTCAAAGACATTCCATGAACCACAGCCCTGTATCATGTTGATTACTTACAAAGTGACTGATAGGTTCAAAGATGTCTCCATGAACCACAGTCCTATGTCATGTTGATTACTTATGAAATCACTGTGATGGGTTCAAAGATGTCTCCATGTCATATTGATTACTTACTGAGTGAGTGTGATAAGTTCAAAGGTGCCTCAATGAACCAGTCCTGTGTCATGTTGATTACTTATAGAATCTCTGTGGTGGATTCAGAGACATGTCTATGAACCATGGTCTTGTGTCATTTTGATTACTTGATGAATCACTGTGAAGGGTTCAAAGACGTCTCTATGAACCACGGTCTTATGTCATGTTGATTACTTATGAAATCA
Organism: Babylonia areolata; assembly: GCF_041734735.1. Classification (NCBI taxonomy): domain Eukaryota; kingdom Metazoa; phylum Mollusca; class Gastropoda; order Neogastropoda; family Buccinidae; genus Babylonia; species Babylonia areolata. The sequence goes on along the minus strand of NC_134880.1, from coordinate 51,772,049 downwards.
CTGTGATGGGTTCAAAAACGTCACCATGAATCAGGGTTTGATAATTTTGATAACTTACTAAGTGACTGTGATGTTCAAAGATTTCTCCGAGAACCACAGTCCTGTGTCATGTTGATTACTTATGGGTGATGGGTTCAAAGACGTTTACATGAACCATGGTCCTATATGTTTCAGGCCATCATCAACAGCACCATCACCCCCAACATGACCTTCACCAAAACCTCCAACAAGTTTGGACAGTGGTCAGATGCCCGGGCCAACACCGTCTACGGCCTGGGTTTCCCCTCGGAGTCAGAACTGACCAAGGTTAGCATTCTGGTGATGGTGGCTGTGGTGGGTTTTTTTTGGGTTTTTTTTTACTCTTCTTTTTACACTGCATTCATACATCAAGACATGTTGGGGGAAAAAAACCTGTGGCAGCAAAGAAACAGATATGTTTAGAAACAAAGCAAAACAAAACAGGAAAAGAAAAAAAAACAGACAACAAAAAACAGCACCTTATTGATTGGGGAAAGATACAAAAAGCACATGCCATTTTGTAAAATTTTTGATGGAAAAGCAGAAGCATAAGTCAAATGCACATGCAAATGACAAGAACCATCTGTCGGTTCCTTTTACTTCATACAAAGTGGCTTCTTTTCTTTTATAGATTTTTGCAGTATATTTTTAAGGTCGTTCAGTCAGCAAAGAATAGTTTTGTTTTTGTACTGATTTTTATGTAGGGTTCAGACACTTCCTTTACTGGCTCACATTTTAAAAAATCTTTTTTCTATTCATTCTGTTTTTGTGAGATTTTGTTTCCTGATTCTTCCATGCACAAGAAAAGAAACAGTGAATACCCAGCATCGTATATATTCCATTAATTCTCAGCTGCTGGGGTTGATAGCCAGTGAGAACTAGTGGAAGTGGAACAGACTGTGTGAGCCATTTGTCACTTTTCTACCTATCATTATTATTATTATCATAATTATTATGAACATATTTAGGGCAGTCTGTCTTCTTTTTTTTCTTTTTTTTTTTAAGGACAAGGACGGTGAGGGTTGGTTATTTTTCCTTATGATTCCTGCACCTCAGGAATACCTTGTTACGGAGGTGAAGTTGTAGAAAGTGACACTGGTGGCTTACAGTAGCTTTTGGACATGGTTTTTGTATTGAGAAAAGTTCAGGATTTATGAGTTCTGATAATGTTTTATGCTTCTATGCATGCGTGCACATACGCACACACATACACAGAGAGACACTGTGAAACATGGGTCATTATATCTGATGTTTGTGTGCATTGATGGGTGTCAGTGTGTGTGTGTGTGTGTGTGTGGTGTGATTTGGAGATAAGGGTGAAGCAGTAAACATAAATCAGATAGTAGATACCATGCCATTTGTCAGAAGCATTGCCCACATATCATGGGATAATCTAGAGAAGGGGAGCAGTCATAAACATAAAAAGTCATGTTTATCTGACAGACATGAAAAACAGCAACAGCTGGCATAAGTACACTTCGAGTCACCATCTTCTTTATGATGGAAGAAGACTGCTATAAATTACATTTTAAAGTGCAGTGAAAGAAGTTAGTCATGTAAAACCATGCTTTTTGTTATAAAGAATATTATTTTTTTAATTTTCTTTTATTTTTTATGCAGAAACATGAAACACTGAGGAACAAAGAATTTAGATAATCTTGTGCATTACAACAGTATCAAATTTTAATGATCAGGTTTATAATAGTTTGCTCAGTTTTAGCATTCCCACAATCTTCATTTTCTAAGTTAAATGTATCTTGAGGCCTTTACATTTGCTGTTGTTTAATTATCAACTTTATCAGATCCTTGTAGGCTAATTCAAGGCTCTTTTGAAAAATCTAAATATGCTTGGAAGTGCTTGTGATTGGTAGTATGTGTATGTGCATTTGTGTTTGGGGGGTGTGGGTGGATGCAGACCATCGGCTGCCCAAAAGGCTCTTCTATGGCGAGCTGCAACAAGGGAAGAGATCACACGGAGGTCAGAAGAAGCGCTTCAGAGATACTCTGAAGGTCTCTCTGAAAGCGTTTGATATCAACCCTGACTCCTGGGAGGAATCTGCAGTGGACCGTAACAAATGGCGCGCTGCTGTGCACAAAGGCGCCAAGTTGTGCGAGGCCAGCAGGACTGCTGCAGCTGTTCAGAAGAGGCAGGCCAGAAAGTCACGGGCAAACAAGCTCCCTGACAATGATATGCCTGTCTTTGTCTGCCCCAACTGTCAGCGAACATTTCGTGCGCAGATTGGACTATACAGCCATCTGCGCACTCACAGATAGACTCGTGAGCATCCTTCCCCCCACCCCACCACCACCCTCCCCCCATCCCCCATCTGGATGACAACGATGGTCATCATCGATCTCGATGGACACACCACCATGTGCATTTGTGTTTGGGGGGTGTGGGTGGATGCACATTTAACTTTCTGTTATCATATCACATATGATATTATTGAAGATCAGAATGGAACAATGTGGGTTGGGTATTTTCCCCCGGACTATGACACCACTTATCTGACGGAGCAGTGGCTGATATTTGTAGAACGACAACTAGCTGTTTGAGCCATCGAAGGACAGGATGAGAGTGTATTATGTAAAGTTTACCAGTCTTCAATGGTCCTTATGTTTAGGAAAGGGTTTGGATTGAGATTTGTGTGTGTGTTCACGCGCGCGCATGCTAAGCATGAACTTAAAAGAGACAACTTAATCATTGCTTGCATGTCCTGTGCGTGTGTGTGTGTGTCCCTCAGTTCATCGAGAAGTTCAAGGAGATCAAGGAGATGACACGTCGCTCTGTGGCATCATCCAAACCGAGCGCAGAGCTGAACGGAACAGTGGAGGCCCATGGTTCTCCCCAGCCCAGCCCTGCACGCTCCACTCTCCATCAGCGAACCAACAGTCTCTCCTCTATACAGGTCAGTGAAGGCCTTCTCTGGGGTCTGCCTGTGTTGATAAGTATATGTCATGTGTTTCACTTTAGGCTTAGACTATGCTTTTCTTCCCTTATATTGATACTGATAATAATGGATACCAGTCGAGTGCTTTCCTCTCAGTAAGGGCACCTGGTGGGTAAAGGGTGGAGATTTTTCTGATCTCCCAGGTCAACATATGTGCAGACCTGCTAGTGCCTGAACCCCCTTCATGTGTATATGCATGCAGAAGATCAGATATGCACGTTAAAGATCGTGTAATCCATGTCAGCGTTTGGTGAGTTATGGAAACAAAAACATACCTAGCATGCACATCCCTGAAAAATGGAGTATGGCTGCCTACATGGCAGGGTAAAAACGGTCATACACATGAAAAGCCCACTCATGTACATACGAGTGAATGTGGGAGTTGCACATGCGCGCACGCGCATGCACACACACACACACACACACACATATACACACACACACAGAAAGAGAGAGAGAGTTTGCATGGTTTTTAACTGCCATAAAAGAGATAAGAAAGGAAAAGGATGATGTGAATATATTTGTGTGCATGAAAAAATACATGTTTGCCATTATGTCAAAGTAATGACCACCGCTGATGGCATCTATTCAACAGAATTTACCATAGGTTGGAGTTTTCTGTTCTTTTATGTATGAATCAAATGTATGTTACTTTTCAGCTTTTCTTGTGCCTTTTGTTTTTTGTTTTTTCTGAATACGCTCTTGTTGGTCTTGTTTGATTTATGGTAATATGTTATTTTGTTATTTTTTGTCTTTTATATATTCACAGAGCTGTCAACCATATCACTTTTAACACACACATCTTGATTTCTACTGCAGGGTTGAGCCCATGCCTGAATTATTACACTTAAGTTTAAAACAGTAAAATAAAATGCTTAGTATTATTATGTGTTCCTGTTAGTTCTGGCAATTTTATTTCATTGGACAAAATATAAGCTAAAAAAACTTACTGCAGTACATATCATATGATACAGTATGTTTAGAATAAATCTTCATTATTTAGAATTATATGTTTATGTCGTTGGGGATTAGCAGTTGTGTATTTGTGCTGTGTGAATGCTTTCCATTGTGTGGAATAAGTGGTATCCTGAATTTTCTTGTTCTCATGCGAGACAGCTCTTGTGTGTTGGTGTGAAAACATTAGCAGTGTGAAATTCTGTCAATGCGCTGACTACACACATGTACAGCTTATGGTGCTTAAAACATCATGAGTTCTAAGCATTTTTGTTGTTCTTGTTGTTTGAACAACAAGAGGGATTCTCTCTTCACATGCTGAAATCGCCTTTCTTTTCTTTCTTCTTTTTCACTTTCTTCTTCTCTCTCTTTGCTACATCCTTCTCCTCCAACTCCTTCTCTTTCTTCTCCTCCTTTTCCCTCTCCTTGGTTTGCGATGAACAAATGGTAACGGTTGTTGTGATGTCAGAGTGACTCTCCACAGACGGACACCAACAACCTACGAGAGAGACGGAACTCTTTCACCCAGGGCAGCAACGGGGTCAACAGTGCACCCAGTCCAAACGAGGCTCAGCTCAAGTATGAGAACGATCGCCTCAAGTTGGCTTTGGCACAGAGGTAGGTATTTCATTGTTGTTCAGTTTTGTCCTCTCACTTTCATGAATGATGAGAACGATTTCCTCAAACTGGCTTTGGCACTGAGGTAGATATTTTTTCATTGTGGTTCAGTTTTGTCCATTAATGATGAGAATGATCGCCTCAGGCTGGCTTTGGCACAGAGGTAGGTATTTCATTGTAGATCAATTGAGTTTTGTGCTTTCACTTTCATGACTGATAAGAGTGACTGGCTCAGTCTGGCTCTGGCACAGAGATAGATATTTCATTATAGTTGTTGAGTTTTGTGCTTTCACTTTTATGACTGATGAGAATGATTGGCTCAATTTGGCTTTGGCACAGAGGTAGATATTTCATTGTAGTTCAATTGAGTTTTGTGCTTTCACTTTCACTTTTAAGCCTTTTGGGTTATGCTGCTGGTCAGGTATCTGCTTGGCAGATGTGGTGTAGTGTATATGGATTTGTCCGAATGCAGTGATGCCTCCTTGAGCTACTGATACTGATACTGCTTTCACTTTCATGACTGATCAGCTTCAGCTGGCTTTGATACAGGTGCAGGGGTGGATAGTGTTAAAACTGTGTTTTGACCTTACAGATATGTTGGCTTTATGTGGGAGTGTGGGTGTTTAAGTGTGCAGGTGTGCCTCAGTGTATTTTTGTGTTGCCAAATGTAATGCTGTTAAAAACATCAGTCTGTGTAGCTTTGCTATATCATTTTCACTCAGACTTGGTTGTCAGGTGGATTTAAGCTCCTGTTAAGTATTTTTTGATGGTAACATGTCCCTGAAACTATGTGCATGCTTTTGTTCTGCAGTATGATTAATGAAAGAACTGGCCAGTAGGTACACCATCTTTTGTACTGAAGTTAAGCAGTCAGTCTTGACATCAGTTCGGCCAGTAGAAGTACCATCCTGTGTACTGTAGAAAAGCAGTCAGTCTTGACATCAGTTCGGCCAGTAGAAGTGCCACCATCCTGTGTACTGTAGAAAAGCAGTCAGTCTTGACATCAGTTAGGTCAGTAGAAATGCCATCCTCAAAACTGAAGTAAAGCAATCAGTCTGGACATCAGTTTAGCTAGCAGAAATACCAACCCCTGTACTAAACTAAAGCAGTCAGTCTTAACATTATTTCAGCCAGTAGAAATACCATCCCCTGTACTGAATTAAAGCAGTCAGTCTTGACATAATTTCAGCCAGCAGAAATACCATCCTGTGTACTAAAAAAAAACCCCAAAAAACCCAGTCACTCTTGACATCATTTCAGCCAGTAGAAATACCATCCTGTGTACAAAAAAAAAAACCCCAAAAAACCCAGTCACTCTTGACATCAGTTCAGCCATTAGAAATGCCATCCTGTTTACTGAAGTAAAGCAATCAGTCTTGACACCAGCTCTGCCAATGCCAAGAAGTGGGAGGTGGAGCTGACGACACTAAAGAACAACAACGCCAGACTGACCGCAGCCTTGCAGGAAAGCACAGCCAATGTGGAAGAGTGGAAGAAACAGCTGGCAACATACAAGGAGGAAAATGCTCGGCTCAGGAAAAAGGTATGTGCTGCTTAGGTTGTGACTGTATGCATGTGTACATGTCAGTGTGACGGGCGGAATAGCCGAGTGGTTAAATCATTGGACTGTCAATCTGAGGGTTCCGGGTTTGAATCACGGTGACGGCGCCTGGTGGGTAAAGGGTGGAGATTTTTACGATCTCCCAGGTCAGCATATGTGCAGACCTGCTAGTGCCTGAACCCCCTTCGTGTGTATATGCAAGCAGAAGATCAAATACGCACGTTAAAGATCCTGTAATCCATGTCAGCGTTCGGTGGGTTATGGAAACAAGAATATACCCAGCATGCACACCCCCGAAAACGGAATATGGCTGCCTACATGGCGGGGTAAAAACGGTCGTACACGTAAAAGCCCACTCGTGTGCATACGAGTGAACGCAGAAGAAGAAGAAGAAGTACATGTCAGTGCATGTATAGAAATATGCAAAGTATATTGGATATACCTTCCTGTTGAGCATTGTAGTTCTTAACTGATTCTTGTAGCTTCTGGTTCAAATTGAAATTGTTGTGGGTATGGATGTTGGGGAAGGCAGCGTAAGGAACACATTTATTGAGGAACACCATTACATGTGACAGTTGTGGAGGAACACCATTACATGTGGTATTTGTGGAGGAACACCTTTTCCATGTGACAGTTGTGGAGGAACACCATTACATGTGGTATTTGTGGAGGAACACCTTTTCCATGTGACAGTTGTGGAGGAACACCATTACATGTGGTATTTGTGGAGGAACACCTTTTCCTTGTGATAATTGTGGAGGAATACATGTTCTGTGTGATGATTGTGGAGAAACACCTTTTTGATGCGATAGTTGTGTGGAGGAACACCTGTTCCATGCGATAATAGTGGAGTAACACCTTTTGTTTTTTCCATGTGATGATAGTGAGGTAACACTCTCTTTTTTTTTTTTTTTACTGTGTGATAATTATGGAGTAACAACTTTCCAAGTGGTAACTGTGGATGTGTGTGTTGGTGCAGGCTGCAGAGAAGGAGCATGAGGGGGGGCTGGCTGATGCCAGCTCGCAGCTGTTGCAGCAAGAAATGCAGGCCTTGAGCGAGGAAGCTTCCCGCTATCGGCAGGACAACCGGTCACAGCTACAGGTAATGCCTCCATATTTTAGGGTCATGGTGCTGTCAGCCTCTGGGAATGTATCAGTGTGTGTGTGTGTGTGTGTGTGTGTGCTGTTACGTGTGTGTGTGTTGATGTGTGTGGTAAGGAAAAGAGCAGGCAGTGCCAGTTTCAGGTTTTACCAGTATTACATTAACACTGCAGCCGTCTGCTTGGCAGATGTGGTGTAGCATGTATGGATCTGCTGGAACACAGTGACACCTCCTTGAGGAACCAGACCGAACTGAACTGAACCATCTGCAGTTGAGAATTATTTGTTATTGTGCTAAATCATAGACATGTTTTATTTTAACATGGTTTTTCAACATCCCCCCGGATTGTTGGAGTGTATGGCCAAGAGTCTCATTGCATGCTTACCTCCATGTAGGTGTGTGGTATTTGGTGAAGATTGTTTATTAATTTATAGGGTGGTTTTTTTTCATTCATCAGTGGAGGAAAAAAAATTAACAAAAGAAGTTATTGAAAAGCATGGGTACTTTTGCATAATCTTTTCTTTTTCTGAAAATATAACAGCTTTGTCAGTCATAATAGCATCCATAATAATGTTTAGTACAGGTGAATAATTCTGTTTCCAGAGCATCCCAAGGTACTGTTTTCTGTTCTGTTACAGACATATTAAGCTAAAACCAATAACTGCTTTAACCCTTTCGCTGCCAGGAAAATAAGATTCAAGTGAAATCTATTTGCCAGGTTTTTTTCACAAAAAAACGGGTATAATTTTTCAAAAAATTCTGTGCTCTTTGTTACTGGAAAAAGACCCATAAAAGTATATATTTTCTGAAAGGTAAATGAATAAAGAATACAAAACACATGATGTTTTCCCATTTTATATATTTTTAGTGACATGCTCTTGTTTTGAAATCAGTGTTTTGTTTTTTGTCACATTTTCAACTTGTTCATTACAAACATTAGTCAGATAATTTGCACTAAAATATATTTTCTGGACAAATGGATATCTGCACACACAAAATCATACTAGAACAACTACAGTAAAAAAAAAAAAAAAAAAAAAAAAAAAGAAAAATTAAAAAGAGATATATACACAATGCATTGCGACTTCTCCAAGTGATAATATGGATGTGAGGCCATGCCCCCTCAGTCTCCACCCCCTCCTCAGCACCCCTCTTACATGGTCACTTTATCCAGTTCTCATCAGACCGCGTTGCCTGAGTGCCAAGAAACTCGCTCACACTGTGTCCTGCTAATAATTCTGTCACTTTCTGTTGTCTGCTACAGCTGTACAGCCGGCATCACTCACTGATAGTCGGATCTTGGCCACTCTCTTGATTGCTCCCTTAATTTCTATCAAATCATCCAATAAATGTTTATCACTGTCTTCTCCTTCGAATTTATGCTTCAGTTCTTTCTGAGCATCGGCTAAAGAAAGCAATCTTGGTTGATACAGTTCGCCACGATCGCATGTTTTGAGCACGGCTTCAGTCCGACATTTTGTTGAGTGAGCGAGAAAGGAGCCAGGCAAACATTGTGACCGTAACCCAACCAAAACATTCAAATAAAGGACTGCCTCATGACGTAGATGGTGTTTCTAGCTATGAATAGAATCTAGAAAGATTCCCTGAGCTAAAACTACCAGTATTTTTGTCAATGAACTGAATGCAATCCAGGGAAAAGTCAGAATATTTCGATGACGAGTTATCTTATCATTGTGGCAGCGAAGCGTACATGCTTGCGATAAGTTATCTTGTCATATAGGCAGCCTAGGGGTTAAGGTTAAAGGTTCCACAGCCTTTAAGGCCATTGGGGCAGTGAATATCATACCCATTGTGTTTAGGGCCTGACATAGGAAGACATGACCTAGTCCTCTTTGGACATTTTTACCTTCCCCAACAGAAGTCAAGTACCCATTCACACCTGCTTCTAAGTGCATACCCCATTTATATTCTGGAAGAAATCACTTACATGATACGTTTATATTTTCTGTCTACATGTATGTGTGTTAGTATGTGTGCATTGAGGTGTTTGTAGTGTCCGATATTGTTCAGCCCACTATTAAGATGAGGTTGTACAGTGTTTGTCATGGCAGATGGTGTTGCAGGAAATATCACAGCTCAGGAAGCAGCTGGAAGAAGTGAGCGTGAGGGAAACACAGATCCCTACTTTCCAGAGGAGAATACAGGTACAGTGTAGTGGGTTGGGGATATTTCAGTGTGTTTGTGGTCAGTGTGTGTGCATGTGCGCTTGTGGTGTGCAGAGTGATTGACATTATAAAAATCCAAGTTGAATCATAACAGATATTATGTGGTCATTCAGTATGGTGTTGTGCATGTGTGTGTTTACACATCTTCAAATAAGTGAGGGTGAATACTAATGTGTTATTATAACACTTGCGTTGATTTCATTTTTTGTTGTTTTTTGTGTTGTTTTTGAAGTTGCATGTCTTAGGTTCATTGGCACAGTGTCATTGTGTGCAAGAAAGAGAGACCGAGCCTGAGGTCCATTCATCATCGTTTTTGTCCCCAGCTAACTGGCTGTGCTAGTGATCAGTTTGGAAGTTTGCACAATTCATAAATTATAACATTTGGGGGTGTTTTTGCGATTTTATTTCTTACTCATACAAATGGGTCGTCTGGGGGGGAAAGTCAGGGGAGCTAACTGGCAGTACTAAGAAGAGTTAGAAGAAATATTTTGCTCCCCAAAAACATGTTATGTCAGTGATCAGTTTTGAAGTTTACAGATAATAAATTCTAACTTTTTTGGGGGGTCGATATTATTCTTACCCATACAAAATGGGTCGCCTGTGGGGAAAGTCAGGGGAGCTAAGGGGGCTGTACTGAGTTAACCATCTTTGTGTGTCAGGACCTGGAGGAAGAGAACCACAGCCTGGGTGTCAGGGTGCAGGACCTCCAGCGACAGCTGCAGGACTCGCGCACGGGTCGGGAGAACGAGTCCCGGGAGGTGCTGGCACTGCAGGAGAAGCTGGGCTCCAAGATCACAGACATGTATGAACTGCACGAACAGATCATCGCTGCCATCCATAGGGAGTCGCACAGCTAGCACAGGGTTGTGTGACTGACTTGTCTGTCTGTCTGTCTGTCTGTCTGCCTGAAGTGAGTGGTGCGAGCATGGTGAGAGAGGTGCATGTGGGTAGGACCTGAGTAGAAGTTTGAAAAAAAAAAAGGAGGTGTGTGCGGAGATTGAAGAGATAATGTGGTGGTTACCGATCAGAACAAAAGAGTTGTGAGCAGTCTGTGGTGGATCCTGGTAGAGGGAAAAAATGCGGGTGCATGAATGAATCTGTGTCTTGAAAATGTCACAAGATTTTTTTTTGTTTTGTTGCCTGTACAGTTTGTAAAAATGGAAGTGTACATTTTTTTTGTGTGTGCATAAAGATGAGAATGCTTGTATTTTTGTGCACAAAATATACTCAAAATGGCATTGGCATTGTTTTATGTCTTTTTATAAATAGAAAGGTGTTTCATCATAAATATATTCTCAAACAGACTGTGTGGTGAAGAGAAAGTTTTTTTTTCTTCTTTTTTTGGATAATGAACATGATTTTTTTCAGTCTTCATATATTCAGTTATGTAGTTAGTGCTTTCCTTTAGCCATCATTTTTGCCGGAACAATTTTCCTTTCATATTTTTGTTGGTTCACTATGGAGTATAAAGTATTGCCAATTAGTCAACTTTTTTTTCTTTCTTTCTTTTATTAAAAATAAATAAATATATAAATAAAATTTAAAAAAACCATTGTCCTGACTGAATTGAATGAAAACTGTTGAAAACCTACACAGTTTTTCATGCGGCTGGTTGGTCAGGTAAAGTTGAAGAACTGAGCGTCTTTTTCTCAAGGTGTTTTGATGAGGGATGAATCGTAAAGCTGTGTCAAAGAACGTCTGCCATTATTATCTTTTCTGCCAAGAAACAGTGCTCTTCTTTGTGTATTTCAAAAAGAAAAAAATAATGTGTGTATGGATTATTTAGACCATAATGTTCCGGCATTGTTGGACACGTGAGACAGTCAAGGTGCTCCACATTTTATAGTCCTTGACAAGTTTGCTTGTGTCACCCCATCAGATGTGGACAAGTCTGAGGTCTCTCTCCACTGTTAGCCACTAACTTTAGTTTGTCAACGGCAGTCCCTCTTAATCTGATCTGTACATGTCCTTTTCATGGCTTGGCATGCAATCCTTGTTTTAATTACACATACTTAACCGTGACCCAACTAGTGCAGACTCCGGCAGGGGTCTGACATTGGGTCACGGTAAGTATGTTATTTAAACGCAATTTTAGATAGAAAATTTCCTTTTGCAAGGAGCCTGAGTACATGCCCCAGCTGTGTATTTGTGTTCCCACAATTAGAATTTACACAGATCTCTCATCAGTGCTGTGCCCTCAGCCCCTTCTGTAGCTGTGGTCATTTTTTTAAAACAGTATAGGGGGAAAGGGTGGGTGTTGTATGAGGGATGTTTCATTGATTTTGTAACCTTGAGCATTTTCTTTAAACCAGTTGTATTGTATTGTATTACTCTTTGTCACGACAGATTTCTCTGTGTGAAATTTGGAATTTGGCCTGCTCTCTACATGGGCATCAGCTCCATGGGAAAAGTAAATAATTGAAGAAAAATGGGGACAGGAATGAATCCGTCATTGCTGACTGTTCACACGATGCTATTTGTGATGCAGTCTTCATTGTTGGTTAAAGGATGATGCAGCCTTGATCATCGTTTTAAACTGTGTAAATCGTGTGCATCCAAATTGAGACAGAATATGCATCAGTACCAAACAATACTCGTGTGATGCATCTACAGTGATAATTAGGCAACCAGCATTGTTGTTTTTTTGTACTTTGTAAGTCTGTGAATCCAAGACATCCACTCAAATTGCTCGTTGTGCAAAGAAACCTTAAAACAATTCTTCAGACAAATGGAAGAAAAATGAATGTAACAGTAGCTTTTTCAGGTCAATTTTATGAGTTGGTTTTGCATATGAGGTGGTTTCAAATGTGAGTAGTTATTTTTGTCTTTTTCTTTGACAGATATTTAATGGTTCCTTATATTCTGTGAACTGTCTCCTTAAATTTTTCGTTTGTTAGATTAAGTGTCAAAATCGTAAATGAAAATAAGATGGTTCTGATTGTTCAGGCTGTGGGGGTTCATTGTTAAATGAAAGTTGCCATATGGTTTCTCCCAGTGATAATGTTGTGTTGTGAGACGTGTTCATGTGCATGATCTTTTTTATTTTTTTTTTTTTTTTTTCTCCTCACATGTACACTTGTTTCTGCTGGTGGCATATTAGTCTACATGTTGACAATGCCCTGCATTTCCATTTTTCCTGCTGAAGGTTGGAAGTGCACTTTGTCCAAAACTTGTGACAGTGCTGTCGTAATGAAATAGATAGACCAAGTTTTTTTCATTTTATTATTTTACATTTTATAAAAGCCTGGGAGCACATTCAGTAAATGTCATTTCAGTGTCGTTGCTGGCCAGTATATGATGAATTCTTGCCTTCTTCATTTTACTGATTCTCTTTCTCTCTCTCTCTCTCTCTTTCTCTCTCTTTCTCTCCCCCCCCCCCCCCCCCTCTCTCTCTCTCTGTCTCTTTCTCTGTCTTTCTTTTATTATGATTTAGATGAATGAATGTACATATAATTTGCTTATTTAAATGTGTATGGACTTTTTGATTCATTGTTAATCTTTATTCTTTATTTATAATGCAGATTCAAGTTGAGCAATGCTTTGTTTGTACATTCATTTGATGTACAATATCTTTCTTTTTTCCCCATTTTCTTCCCATATTTATGTAAAATTACAATGAGTCAGAAAAAAGTACAGTTCATTTCAGTCGTGGTTGCATTGAACAGCTGCTGGACAAAAAAAAAAAAAAAAAAAGGTTAAAAAAAAAAGAAGGTTATTTTGTCATGATTGGAACTGGAAATATCATAAGATGTATGTGTCAGTATATGTCTGATATGGCTGGACAAGGAGTGTGGGGGAGACTTTTGTGTGTCTTTTTCCTCCTGCTTATCTTTTGCCTCTCTGTAACTGGAGTATTTTTTTTTTTAGTTTAAAGGAGACTGGTTTCTTTTCCTTTTTTTCTGTCCTCCTCGTTTCTAGTGATTTCAATCACATTCATCCTTTGATTTCTTCGCTGCCTGCCTTGTGTTTTTAGTGATTTCAATCGCATTCATCCTTTGATTTCTTCGCTGCCTTCCTTGTGTTTCTAGTGATTTCAATCACATTCATCCTTTGATTTCTTCGCTGCCTCCCTTGTGTTTCTGGTGATTTCAATCACATTCATCCTTTGATTTCTTCACTGCCTTCCTTGTGTTTCTTGTGATTTCAATCACATTCATCCTTTGATTTCTTCTCTGCCTCCCTTGTGTTTTTAGTGATTTCAATCACATTCATCCTTTGATTTCTTCGCTGCCTTCCTTGTGTTTCTAGTGATTTCAATCGCATTCATCCTTTGATTTCTTCGCTGCCTTCCTTGTGTTTCTAGTGATTTCAATCGCATTCATCCTTTGATTTCTTCACTGCCTTCCTTGTGTTTCTAGTGATTTCAATCGCATTCATCCTCTGACTTCCTCACTGTTAGCATTCCTGCACCTGTTCTGACCAATCCCTCAGTGAATGGAAAGAGGACTGTGTAAGAGTCCAGAGAGTATCACAAGTCTTCCAGATACCCACTCTCTGGATGCTGATGTTGGGTGGTGTGAGCATACTTTGATATGACCGTTCTGTTTTTATCTCCATTGATCTGTGGTCAGATTGTTGTTCAACTGGGGTCCTGCCTGGGAAGGACTTGGACTTTGAAGTTGAGCCATCATGAATAATTATGACTTTTTTTTTTTCATTTGAGGTGGGGTATGATTGTTTGGGATGAAAGAGGGAGGGTAACTTATCTGACATTTCAAAGATCTTGATGTTTTTTCCTTTTTTTTTCAGGGTCCATTTTTGTGACATAAATGACATTTTGTGTTTCCCCAAAAATGGTCATGTCGGTTTTCGGATCTCTCAAATGTTAAGCAGTTTGGAGACAAAGAAGAACAAACATTAGAGCAGGAATATAGTTTGTTGGCAGGAACATGGATCTTTTATTTTGTGTCAGAGTTGTTGTTTTTTAACAAGTGCAGTTTGTTGTGGTACTGCCTGTTTTACATCATTATCTGTCTTCATTTTGGTGTTTTAGATTCAGTGTGTTGTGAAACTGATGGAACAACAACAGCAAGGTGGTAACTTTAAAACTTCTGTGTGTTATGAAGATGGTAGCAGATTGCTGTGTGGTTAACAGTGTGTCAGTAATCTTTCAGAAAATGGGAGTGTGGGTGAGAGCTATCTCCCCATGTCAGCATGGAATGATGTTAAAGATATGTGGTGGCTAAGTACCATAAATATATTTTTGGCATAATCACCTATGTCCTTTCAGCTGCTTGTCATTTTGCAGCTATGAAACTCCTCTCAATTGAATTCTGTTTAAAATTTTGAAGGGGAAGTCAGTAAGGAATGATCAGAATTGTTGGCATTGGATTGCTGGTCAACTCCCAAGGTAGAGATCTGCCAGTTATGATGATGACACCAGTTTACTGTTTTGAATGTCATTACTTTATCAGTGATGAATGGAAAATAAACAAAAAAAACCCGTACTGAATCAGTGATTTTTCCTCAAGTGATTCCATTTTGACAACACTGACATTTGGCTTGGTGTCATGAGATGAGGATATATTTCAGGGTGTACGTGTTTTTGTTTTCTTTGTGGGAAGTCCTGGATGAGCAGCAAGGATGCCAATGTTTTTGACTCGTGCTTTTGTAATATTTCGTTACTGCTGTCAGAGAAGTCTTGGCATTCAGATACTTGGTGATTAGTTGATGCATTATATGAACTTCTGAGCTTGGATAGTTAATTTATATTATTTTATGTGGTGTGCAACATTCGCATCTGTACAGACTAAACAGCAGGTGCACAGCTGGAGAAGAAAAAGGAGAAATGAGATTGGGAGGGTGAGGGGGGGAGTAATTGTATGATCATACAATAAAGTGAGTAGTCATTTCCCTTTGAAAAGGAGAAACCGAAGAAGTTAGACAGCAGCCCTTTACAAACATTGATATTCAGTTTACACTGGTCTCTCAAGATAATGGAATTTGTGCTGAACTTTGCAGTGTTAGCCTACACATTTTCCTTCGTTTTTTGAGGGGAGGGGGAGTGGGGGGTATGTTTGTACGTATTTGTACACCCTTCAGTCTGACTGGCTTGTTTGGAATAACATTTTTGAGGGCAGATATACTGCTGTCATAATAATGGTAATTGATTGAAATAAAACCATGTATTTTAAGGGGGATTTTTTTGTTTCATTGGTTTGTTTTTGTTTTTGTTTTTTTTTGGGGGGGGGGAGGGTTGGTATCATTTGGTTGAAGAAATAAACATTCTGCTAGCAAAAAGTACACCACACAAATATTTATCACTTTTCTTATGCCGTCGATAATTTGTCCAGATTTTTCAGCACACTCATATCATTTATTTTATTTAAAAAATTTTTTTTTTTTTTTAAATTAATGAAGCCCTTTCACAGTCACCCTTCCCTTTCCCACCCCTATAGTTTGATTTTAAAGCATTTGGAAGTG
This sequence comes from Babylonia areolata, assembly GCF_041734735.1. Taxonomy (NCBI): domain Eukaryota; kingdom Metazoa; phylum Mollusca; class Gastropoda; order Neogastropoda; family Buccinidae; genus Babylonia; species Babylonia areolata. The sequence goes on along the minus strand of NC_134880.1, from coordinate 51,756,236 downwards.
ACAGGACTATATTTAAGAATTTGGTCTCTTCTTTCTTGTTGCAGTTACTATACTCTTAAGGTCAAGTTGCAGAGACAGTGTGCGGCGATGTCTGTGCAGGATCCTACAGCTTCTCCATCCTTTAGGCCCACCACTTGAAGTCAGGTGTGACTTGGTGAGCTTCATGGTCAAGCTCCTATGGAATGAACTGTGTTGCTTTGCAGATGTGTGTTTTTGTTATTGTTCTTGTGACATTTTTTGTTGAAGCGGGTTTTTGTTGTTTTTGTTTTCCCCCCAAGTTTGGCAGTCCTGAGTCGTGTTTCTTAAACATGAGCACACTTGCGTGCTAGTGGCGAGGGCAAGGAGTATATATGCGCAATGAAATGAATGCAAGGCAGGAAGATTTATCCTTACCTTGCAGCAAAGTTGCTCTGGGAGCAACCTAGCCTTGACTGGTGAGAACCTAGCCACTCTTGCTGCAAGGTAGAAAAAGAAAATCACCTTCCTATCGTGTCTGGCGAGAACCTCACCAAACTAGCGTGTAAGAAACGCACTCTGATATGGCTCTGTGCGGTCGGCTGGACTGTAAGCAACAATGTCAAAGGTCTGAGGCCACAGTTCATCAAAGGTGGGATATCCAGGAGTTGGGTTTCTGTATAGGTCATCCACACGTGGAATTACTTTAATGTTGGAATAACCCTGCAGTAGCGCCAACATCGAATCAGCATGAACAGTTGACAGGATATTGCGTTGTTATTGCAAACAGTTCGCAAGATATTTGTTATTATGTCTGAATGCATGCATCGGTTTGCATTATCCTTATTCTTGACATGGAGATCAAGGGTGTTATAATTTACCAGCTTTCAGAGACAGAAAATGTGTATCACTTTTTGGTTATGGACAGGGATAAGTATGAATGAAATATGTGATGTGAAGTCTTCCATTTGGGGGATTGCCTCATGTTTAGTTGGCAGCATTTTTTTTTTTTTTTTTTTTTTTTTTTTTTGTGGTTGTTGTTGTTGGTCATATAGCTTTATGTCAATGATTGTAGTTTGTGTGGGGAGAACAGTCAGTACTGAAAGCATCTCACTTATTTCAGTACGTCCAAGTTATACTGCTCCCAAGGGTTGCTTTCGAAACCATTGCCACTAACACAGTTTGAAGAGAAAAAAAACTTGTTTCTACATCAACCATTATTTGGTTGAAAAATTGTGAACACGTTTTTTTTCTTTCTTTTTTTTCTTTTTAAGGGGTGGGTTGCAGTTTAGCGTTACATTGCTCAAAGAGTGGCCTTAACTCCATCCATGGTGGGTCTAGTCATGACACATTAGAGCAATCAGTCCACATGTGTTGTGTGTGGACTTCCTCTTACCTCTTGAGCTGGGATGGGGTCATATACACATTGATAACACATCCACGGCTTTGTATCACCTTGTTTGGATATTGGCGACGTCCAGTTTGTCTCTGTCATAGCTGTTTTCAGATTGGTGTGGTTTTCTGCTGTGTTTTTTTTTGTTGTTTTTTTTTTTTTAAAGTTATTTTACCTCCTGCCCCTGGAGTGAAGTGTTTCACCTTTGGAATACATAAATCCGACACTAAATCAGACCATTGCAATTGCTTTCTGTCTTTTTGATATGTATGTATGACTTTATCAACCATTCTTACAGGGGAAATAACATTCTGTTGGAATACAGTTGAAATGATCTCTTAAAAAAAGTTCCATTATCAACAAACAGAAGCACTCTTCCTTTGGTTTATGTGCAGAGAGATAGCAACTGTTGCGATTTTGTCAGTCACAGTTTGTTCCGACTTTACTCCAACATCAGAATTGTTCCGAGTTCATTTTCAACTACATGGCATGGTCACATGCTTTCCATGCCTCACATGATGATTTTCAGCTAATCGCGTGCATGTTTACATTGAAACAGCAGTGAGTGCACCAATCAGCTTAATCATTTGCCCGAACAAGAGAGAACGTGGCTAAATCGAGTGGCATCTGGGTCAAACAGCGTCTGTCCCCATTTGCTGATGTGACTTGGAGTCCAAGCGTTCCTACCAAATTCAAAATGTTCAGCCAAATTTCCTGATTGTTCCTACAAACACTTGAAAGGGGTTGGCATCTGTGTATGCACATCTTACTGCCTTGGTTGCATCAGTCCTCAAAGTGTAGAGAAGTTGATGATTTATAAAAGGAAAGAAAGCATTTTCACTGGTATTACCTAAAACTTCTGGACTATATAATTGAATATTACCACAATATGTTATTATGAACTATTACCATTTTAATTTCTTCCTGTTGTTGCGGTTAACCTGTGTTTAGTGATGGTATTGGCAGTAACATGAGGTTGTGAAAGAAGAAAAATGTTATCTGTAAAAGTTGCATATTAATGTGTACATTTAAAATAAAATGTCATATTTATTTACATCATATACAGTAGTGAAACAAAATTAGCATATCAGTATTTGCACAGAAAATGAATTATGAAAATTTATAAAACAGTTTTTCCCTCCACCTTGGTTTTGGTTGACCTGTTTGATATTTTACGAGGTTTCATTTGAATTTCATTTTCCAGTCTTCTTATAAAAATGCAAACACAGACCTAATTATAAAGTTGATATTTACATAATTATTTGTGTACCTTGCTCATATTTACCATGTTTTGTATTTATGAACATTAAACATGTATAATACCCATTAGCAGTTTAGTCTGTCTGCTGCAAAACTTTTGTAAGAAAATATGTAATATATTCATTTATTTCTTTTCTTGAATTTTTTTTTTATGTTGTGTTTTTTGTTGTTGTTGCTGCTGTTGCTTTGCTTTTTGTTTTGTTTTTGCCTTTCTTCAGCTCCACCAGTCAGTCTCCTCTGATTCTGCCTTTTGTGGGTGTGTGGGTAGGTGGAGACGCAAGTGGGTGTATACACTAGTGAATGAATATATCTCACCATTTATGTCAGACAGCATGTAAATAAGTGGCAAGGGGATGTATCATAATAATGATTTTAACAACGAACAAAAAAGCAACCTGAATGAACTGAAATGGCCATGTGACTGAAAAGATGAAGAAATGTATGTTTGCGAGGTCAGATCAAGAAGCCTCATAGTGTGCGCTTGTGTCTTTTTCGTTTAAGATGTTGTGTGCATGTTTTTCTCAGACCTCTTCCTCAGGCATGGAGGGGTGGGTATTATTTCATCTGAAGGGGAAACTGTGCATGGCTGAAAGGAGTGGTATTTGGACCATATTTTTTACGAAAGATCCATCTGTAAACTATCCGGTTTATCATCCATCGTCTGTGAACTATCCTTTTTATTGCTGCTTGCCAGGCTGAACACACAGTAACTTGCTACCTATGGCCCTGTGCAGTTGACTTGGCCTCGAGCCTGATCAGCTGATTGAGCTTTGATATTGTTGTACCGGGGTTTACGGGATCGGGTTGTGCACACTGCATCATTTCATGTCATTTATTTATTGCAGCCTGGACTTTTGGTCCACAGATCTGTGGTTCGAATCTCAGCACCCTAGGGATGGGTGGAGATTTAACTTTTCACCCAGGTCAGCATGTGTGCAGATTTCGTTGTGCCTTAACCCCCCCTCATGCGTGTTGATATGCACATCTGATCTGCTCATTGAAGATCCCATGATCCATGTCCGAATGTGATGGACTATGGAAACAAAAAATACACAGCTTGAAATGTACACCAGAATGACCCTGAAGTTCATGGTTGTGCATATTGGAAAAAAAAAATATGTGGCCCATATGCAGGCTAATTGTATTTTTACGGAATTGACCCATTTCAATGGAGGCATGTCTGTCAGATTACTGTCTTTTACACCTGCCTTGTTATATTGGCTTGTTATGTTCTCTCCCAAAGAGAATTTGAAGTGTACGGTCTGTTTAAGCTGCAGTTCTTTCTGTGGTCTGTTTACTGAACCTGTTCTTTGATAAGCCTGTCAAATCAAGCCATTTTTGTAAGTTAAAAATATGCAGGATCTCCGACAATCATTCTAATGTATGAGGTAGAAAAGCATTACAGACCTGTTAATTCCAAGGGGTAGGAAGTATCTCCTTTTTTGTATGCTCTTTAGAGAAAAAGCTGAGTGTGCAAGGGTACAGATGTGTGTGCAAGTGTTCTGTCCCCCATATCATTTTCAAAGTTGGTTGTTAAATGCATAGTCTCAGTTTGTGCCAGGGCGTCTTGTTCATTCCCAGATCACTCTTGTGAACATTGTGTTGTAACAATACATGACATCACTGGCTGGCTCTTGTTCATGAACCCAGTGTGAAAGGCTGGAAGAAATGTGGCACACATGCTTAACTTTTGCAGCTTGGATATTTATATTAACAATGTTGATGAAAATAAATTATGTACTAATTTTTGTGTAAGTGTTAGCGCAAGAAGTGGGATGGAATGAATGAAAACTGGTCACCATTTATGCCATGGTGAGAAAAAAAAAGTTTGGATAAAGACTGAAAATAGAGCAGAAGGAAAAGATGGCTCGTTTATAGTGGAACTGTCAGTCAAGAAAAACTGTTGCAACAAAGTGAGACAGAGATTAGAGGCCTATTTTCATCAAGATTTACATGCATGTGGAATAAGAAAATATTAGGAAGGGGGTGAGTAGAATGAGGGTGTTAATAAAACCAAGAATGCAAACAACTGCATGAGAGAAAATGGAAAAATCAAACTCCTTTTGAGATATATTCACACATACAGGAAAAAATCCTGATATGATGACCTTCACTAGTTACATCCCCTCACTTCTCATATTGGTTACACACACCGACAATTATGTTTCTCTTTATTTTGTCATCAATGATCATGTTCTCCCTACAAACAAGTCACCTGAACAGCTGTTATTTTTTCTCAATACCCAGTGACATTGTTGCACTGCACAAAAGAAAATGGACATGTACACAGCTTTAGTTCTTATGAGCGTCTGGTTCAAGACAAATCATGACACTGTCATACAGCACTCGCACTGAAAACAGGTACAGATCAGTTGGAAACAATGCACACATACAGGCTCAACCCATTCTAAGCAATACAGATGCACAAAACCATGTACACAAATATATATATCTTTTGCATGTATAAAAAGTGGACTGACTGAAGAATTGTACACATACACTAAACACCCAATGTTACGGACATGTGGTAAGAGTGCCTGTCATTCAAGCAGAGGACTCCAAACTCTGATGGTGACTTGCCTGCCTGCCTCCTCAAAGAGACCCTGAGAGGCAAGCTGGAAGATATCCTTTTGGAAGATACTGAAAACAGTTACCTTATTCAGAACGCACTCGATGCAAACTGAAACTGTTCCATAGCAACAACAATGATATCCTCTACAAAACTAGGCCAACAAATTTTCCTGAAAAAAAAAATCTTAGGCTTCACTGAAAACACAGGCAGAAAATTAGGTTAGCAATGAAGTACAATACACATCAACTAAAAGTAGCATTAAAAAAAAAAACCCATCTTCTTGTGAGACCACAGAGGCAATGAAATAAGTGCACAGAAAGAGGAAAGTTAAGACAGTAACATCAAGGCTGAGAACAAAGAGCACAGGCAGTAGCAGAGCTGTCTTACCAATATCATTATAAAATATATGTCCAGAATCAAACCTGTATTTCTTCATGGGAATTGTGATTTTCTTTGTTTTTTTGTTTTTTTTTTACTAGCTGACAGAAATGAATTGCCAAAATCTGGCGTACATAACTCCAGCATTAAGTTCTAAAATACTATGAATGTTCATAAAACATGATGATATAAACATGACTTCACAGTCACAAAAGTCATCAGACATGTGTGCTGAGTGTCAACAGCCAAACTAAAAACCACAGATCTCAGCTGAATAGGAATTGACAGATGTGTACATCACATTCACAACAATATGACAACATGTACCAAATGTAACACTAGCAGATGAACAAAACAAGAAAAAAATATGAGCATAAAGACAGAGCAAATTAGATAAACACATGCACAAAGCACAAACACATGGACAAGAGTTATTGGGAAACTGTAAACATGCAAACACACACACACAATCTCACATGCTAAAACCATGTGAATTTATCTGAACTGCAAAGTACTGCAAAGTGCTGCACATTCAGATTAGGTTTGAATTAACACTGCTCAAAAATCAACAAAGAATGCTTCAGAACCAAATGTAATGAAAAAAAAGGGGGGGATTTATGCAAATTTCCTGTCCAATATTACCCTCTTACAAGTAAACAATGCAAAGCAAACTGTCAGAAATAAGAATGTAAGTAATTTAAATAAATGTGCTCTCTGAAATAAGAATGTAAGTAATTTAAATAAATGTGCTCTCTTCTGTCAAATTTACAGGTAAGAATGATGAAAACTGGTGAACCAGCCTTCAAAGTGACAGATGAGCATGTTTACATGTTTCAGTGTTGTCTACCAGGTCTTTCTTTTCAACAAAAACTTTTGACAGTCCTACTGAGTTCATCTGATCCTTGAAGTGCCAAACTATTGAGTTCATCTGATCCTTGAAGTGCCAAACTAACTACAATAAGACGCTATGTCAACTCCATAAAAGCTACTAGTTGCTGTGGCGAAGTAGTTTGCATCACAGGCTGAAGGTTGGCATTCAACTGCCAGAGGAAGTGGGGTTTGTTGCCTACAGCCAGTTCTTACCCAGGGTTGAGTGTGCTGTGGACTTAAATGGGAGGACTGGGACCACAAAGGCAAGTATCATCCACTTTACAGATGCGGCTTTGGGTGTGTTGCTCTAATTTCCTGACCAACAAAGTGTCTGTATGTGTTGGACCTGGTTTACATCAAGATACCATGAAATGAAGCAGAGTACTGCCTTGTCATGTCCCAAACCTAAAATGGAACCCCATCGCCTCCTCCTCCATCATCAATAAAGAATTTTTTTTAAAAAATAATAATAATACCCAGTTCAACCCTGGGGAGTTTACCAACTTGGCAAGCTTTCATGCCATAATGATGCAGAAAAAAGATAAACTGTTTCTCCTCCAAATCATAAGTGGACATATCCGCAAATACTGCAGAAGTCAGTTTCCTTTCTTCCAGTTTATGCTTATGTAGGAAAATGAAAAACTGTTTTCATGAGACAAATTTGGTTGCCAGAGCAATGCTCAAGCACAAGGATCAATTAGTTTAAAAACATTTTTTTTTTTTTTTTTTTTTTTTTTGTTCCAAGTTGTGGTGACCTCAGTTTTAATACCACTCCACTTCCATGCTTGGTGGTGAGTCTATCAAGGTCTGTGGTGTAGGCCGATTCATAGGGGACCATCACTGGAGGGATGTAATGGCATTCACTTAGTCTGACTCCACGATTATACCATTATTGTCTTCAGTTGGGGGGTGTAGTAGTCGGTGTCCTTAGTACGACAGAACAGGCACTACTGGACACCAGAGTGACCTGGCAGCAATGCAATGTCTCCTCTGATGTGTGGCCTCCTGGTGACATAACATCAATAGTTCCCTGAGAACTGCCAGTGCTGGAACTGAGACAGGTGAACCTGGAAGTGGCTGTGTATGGGGGACTCAGAATAAGCAGCATGGGAGTAATGCCAGTGAAACAGTGTAGATAATGGGGCAGTAAAAAATAAAGAATAGAATAATAAATCAAAAGCTGGCAACCAAGGACCAAGCTTTCAACATTTTTTGAAGAGGATCTCAGGACATTTAAGACTTCTGCTGCAAGTACACACACAAAAAAAAACAACCCTCACTTCCAGTCATGCTTCAGAAAGGAAACACCCCATCACCTTCTGCTTTCTTTGGAATTCTCCCAAACCATATTTTACTCAGATTTAAGTAACTGAAATTTAAAGTATGAAACACATACAAGCTGGTTTTCTTTTAATGCCAGCCTTTAAGTTTGTTCAACTGAAAGTGAAATATTTGTTTCACAAATGCTTGTTAAATATTTGCTTGAGCAGTACTCTAAAAACAAAAATGGACAAAAAATTGTTTGCTCATAAGTCACACACTTATTTCTCTTGAAAACCAAATTATGAGATTGTGAAGAGCTAACAAATCATGTAAAAAGGGTGAACGACAGTGAACGTGGAAAACGACCCCCATGACATAATGACAAGTCTGACGGTTTGAGAGAGAAAGAAAGGGGATGTTTGTTACTGAGACTGATGTATTAATCGTTCTTTCACTGTCATTTGTTTTTTCACAATGGCATTATTTATGAATTTATATATTCATCTACAAGTGTGTATGTATCTTTGTTGCTTATAGTCCAACCAACCACACAGGGCCATATCCAGACTGAAAAACTGTTGCTGATAATCCCACAGAACCGAAAATAAAACATTTGAAAAAGAAAATAATGCACAAGTCAAAACACGCCTATTACACTGAATGTTCCGTCAAGTTTTCGCCAGAGGATTAGAATTAACTTGAACACAAACACAACTATTCCGAACATAAAAATCAATACATAAACTCATATATAATAAAAGGCATACTAAACCGAGCATTCCCAAAAGCCACCTCACATGTTCTCGGTGAAAAAAAAAAAAAATAGAGAATACAACCCAGTAAGAGTGACAATTAAAATCTCCAGAAAAAGACAAAAACTATTCATGGCTTTCTAGAAAGAAGAACAAAAGTACAGGCGAATGGACCAGCAAGGCAGAGAATAGGAAAGAAAAAGGATGAGAGAAAGAAAAGGGAAAAGACAAAGAGTGACAGGAAACATCTAGCACAGATTTCCAACCAAGTGTGGACACCATTCATTCTGAAAAAAGATCCCCGGCATCTCTACAGGACAAATATATAATAAATAAAATTGTGTCCACATAGAATGTGTGTGAGTGTTGAGGGTATGGGTGTGGCTGAACTAGGAAAGGGAGCCATGGTGATGCTTTATCACTTAAAGTGAGCATTTAGGATTTGTACGTGAGCAAACCAGTAGATGTAGTAGATAAAAGCTGTGGCATACCCAAGGACTGGTTCAGTAACCCTTCTTCTTCTTCTGCGTTCACTCGTATGCACACGAGTGGGCTTTTACGTGTATGACCGTTTTTACCCCGCCATGTAGGCAGCCATACTCTGTTTTCAGGGGTGTGCATGCTGGGTATATTCTTGTTTCCAAAACCCACCGAACGCTGATATGGATTACAGGATCTTTAACGTGCGTATTTGATCTTCTGCTTGCATGTACACACGAAGGGGGTTCAGGCACTAGCAGGTCTGCACATATGTTGACCTGGGAGATCGTAAAAATCTGGGAGATCGTAAAAATCTCCACCCTTTACCCACCAGGCACCGTCACCGTGATTCGAACCCGGGACCCTCAGATTGACAGTCCAACGCTTTAACCACTCGGCTATTGCGCCTGTCGTTCAGTAACCCAAATCTGCAGCATGCTGACAATGAAGGGGAAAAAAAAAAAAAAAAACCAACGTAATAGAGCTTAACATTTCAGTAGCTAGGCACAAGACTGTTCATCACACATACGACAGGATACAAGCCAAAATAAATCAGTTAGTTTCACACACGGCACACACACCATCCCCCCACCAATCTCATTGCCAGAAAATTAAAAAAAATGAGCAGGGAAAGAACGGTGCAGACAAGAGAAAAAATAAATAAATAAAAATTTAAAAAACATGAAGAAAAAAAAGAGCATCTTTGTCACACTTAATTAGAATACAGGTCAGAGTCAATCCAACTATGTCACACTGGAATGCATGACTCGACTAACAGGTAAGAAAAAAAAAAATCTTAAACTCCAGAAAAAATAAGAAGTTTTTTAAATCAGGAAAACACAGGCAGAAAAAAAATAAAACAAGAGTTCCTGTTCTCACTGAAGTGAACACAATCTGGTTAAGTAGCAGTCACCCGATCACAAAATCACTCACACACAGCAGGCACACAGAGCATTCAACCCACGCACAGGACCAGTGTGAAGCTTTCACACCCACACACACACCCTCATGCATGTGACCTATATCATCAGAATCCAAGCAAGAATAAAACATCTTGATGTGGCCTGATCCCCACATGTTCCCTATCACAGTGACAAGTTAAGGGGTATCTAATTCACATGAGAAAGCCTGAAACTTGTAGCGGTGATGATTTCAATGAATTGGGTGAGCAATGGAGTCTGTGTTTATCAGCAATGACTTTATCAAGGAGAGTATGCGATCGGACAAGCACATTTTCTTTTCAGTTTTAGAGGCGGTTTTTTTTTTCCCTTTCAGACCAGTTTCCAGCTTTATTTTTCAATACACAGACCAGGACCAGCCACCCAACTTTGCTGTCTTCTTATAAGTATTTCTTGCTTACAAGTTTAAACCCTGAAAATGCTTGCACCTAATGACTTAAAAAAAATCTTTAAACTAAAGGAAAGATCTACTTCACTGAAAAAGGCAAAATGTTTATTCCATCTAACAAATGCAAATATATAATTTCTTTCTTCTTTTTTTTTTCTTCCTTTAATCAACATGGTACACTGTGAGTATAACCTCTCACCAATGAACCTTTCAACCTGGATTTTGTTAAAAACAAACCAAAAACCCTGTAAAAAAAAAAAAACTTTATAAAAAAAAAAAAAAGTACAAAAAAAGGTGGGGAAATTTTAACATTTGTTTTGTTTCAGCCAAACTCTGCTTGCCACTGCTCAGTGCTCTCACTCACCACCAGTCATCCACAGACAACTGACTCGTAATCACTGGCTGACAGCTGTCAAAATTATATCTCTTTCATTAACAAATTACAACAAAACATTAAACTACAAAACAAAACTTTGGGATATAATCCATAGAATATCATACTATGAACTGAACTGCTTTAAATGATGGAGTCTCCTGTTGGACCGACGGATGAGTAGGCAGGCAGGCTTATCTGTCGGTGTGTGTCCTCATATGGGAGAAGAGGCCGATTCTGGATGCGCAGCACTTCCCACAGGTGTTGCAAGGGAAAACGTCTCCAGAAGTTGAGCCCTGCTTCCTTCACTCACACTTCTCCTTAATGGCCAGTGTTCTCTTGTTTTCAAACATTTTTATGCCACTAGAGCACAGTATCCTCCAGCGAGAGCAGTGAAGGGCATGATATATCCAAATTAATTACTTATTCAAATGGCTGCATGCCAAGCTTAAATCTACTAAACTTAAAAAAAAAAAAAAAACATTACTGAACACCTGAACGGAATAAAAGAAAACAAGATACAGCTGGATTGTGAAAAGTAGCACTCTGCTTCAGTAACCACAGTGCACTTGCATCTTCTGATATCCTCAAAACAACAAAGTGCAGTGGCCATGTGCTCAGTTTCACTATCCTTGTCACTTCAATTTTGTATCCTGAAAGCATTTCCCAGTCTTTTCTTTTTCTTCTTTTTTCAATTTTTTTTTTTTTTTTTAAATATACTACTTCAATTCTATTTCCAATGATCGCATTTCCCCACCATTTTAATGTCCATTCTGAAAAATGTCCTGCCATTTTCATTTCAATTCCAAGTCTGTCTGCCTCTGAATATTCCTCTGAACAGGAAGAGGGTGTATGTGCATAGTCACACCTGCACATCTATTGTCAAAGATGGTGTTTATCACTGTATCAGTCAGAGTGAACTTCAGCATCTTTTCTCTCTTTTTTTGTCTTACATCCACTTATTAGTGGCTTAGACACACTGGCAAAGAGTAGTTTACAGATCATTACCATTCATGAAAAAATTCCTTGGATATTCATTAAAATTTTAATACAGTTCCAAACCTTATGGGAAACACATCTCCTAATCCCTGTTTGCTATGCGATCTCCAGTCAAGTCTCGAGCCTCACTTTCACAACCTCTGATCCCCAGTATTTATCTCCTCCCTTCACATTTCTTTCCCAATCTTGTTCCCCCCTCACACCCTCCCCTCCCCTATCGTTCATAACTTTCACTTATTCAGAATGAAAAAAAAAAAGTACAGTAACTCGTCAGAAGACAGCAAATGTGTCTGAACCAACTTCTTCAATAACAGAAACACCCCAAAAAATCTCAACTTGATATACACACACACATGAATCCTTTCCACTGAATGGATCACTCCATTTTCTGCTGACAAGCATTAGACAAAGCTTACCTCTAGTGTAACACTCCAATCCCAGGCGTCTCTCTCCAGGATAAAAGGCTGTGACACTGAAGTGTCCAACCAGCCAGGTCAATGAATTAGTCACACACACACACACACACACACACATAATACAAGCTTTGGATAAAAAAAACAAAAATGCACACAGAGTACACTTTGCTCCCAGGGCATCAACATTGTCAACATTTTCAAAATGAGGCAGTCGTCGTTTTCGCAAACCAATACTAGCAGGGCTGCTCGGAAACAAGAGCAGTCCACCCGCTTTTTGTGCATCAAACATAAAACAAGCACATGTGAATGAGATCCTGAAAAAAAAAAAAAAAAAAAAAAAAAAAAGGTTTGGGCTCTTGGTCACCACTGTTCTTCAGTTCTTGTCCCCACCACCCCACCCCACCCCCACCCAGTCCCTCCCCACCCTTCTTCACAATTTCTTGGCATCAGTATCAACCAGCATGAATACCATGCAGCATCGCCAACAGCCCCAATCATCTGAATCAAAAGTACATCCAATGAGACCCAAGCGCTCAAGTTGCTGATACATGATATGCAATAGTAGTGAAAGCTGTCTGCGTAAAACTTCATCTCCACCTTGGCAATTCTAAATTCTAAAAATGTTTATTAATAAAAGAGACAGAAGAAGAAAAAGAAAACTAAACTAACCTCTAAACCAATGGTCTAACGCTATTCCTTTCCAAGAAAAGGAAGCATCAAAAGCTAAACCCCCACCTTTAGCATTTTTCTCTTCATCACGTTAAAATCAAACCCAACCAGTTCACATGTCTGCATGAATGCAAGTTCTATAACTGGAAATTTAAAAGCTGTCAACTTTTTTTTTTTTTTTTTTTTTTTTAAGACCAAGCAAAAAGCACACTATCCATTCCATTACATGGTTAAAGATTGTATCGATTGGTTAATGGTACATGTTCCAAATTACTGCCAGTATACCAATCTGTTACAGAGAGTAATGTTTTTGCTTCCAGGGTTACAGTGTGTCCAAAAACCAGGAATGGAACCAAGTATCAGTAATGTTCACTTGAGTAATGGTTTCAGTAATACGATGTAACTTCCAGCGGCTTGAATCAAGCGTTTGTTAAAAAAAGCCAATGCAACCACCTTGTGTCCTGGCACACACGTGCCTCTTTCTTACGCATAATTAAGTAACATTTTCCTTTCTTTTGTTTCTTATCAATGCCCATCCTACTATCCTCCCACTTTCTTTCTTTATTTTTCCTTTTTTTTTTCTTTTTCTTTTTTTGAATTTGTTTAATCTAATCTGTTTGGAACAGGTTTTAAATTATGAGCCGTTTCATCTTAAGATGGACTGGTCACACTGATAGCAAAATGACCGTCCAGAGCAAACCAGAATCCTGACACACATGGTTTCCTACTCGGTTAGTGAATAGTAAGGGTTTATTAAGACTGTTAAAGATTTTACAAGGATTACAGCTTAACACCGTCCATTTTCAGAGGGGAAACCACAGGAGGGCAACCCTTAGGACAGTTGGGTCTCTTACTTAAACAACCATCCCCTTAACCCCCTCCATACATGCCCCACACTTCCAAGTTCAGTACCCCCTCCCCCTTCATCAGGCCTCCATCATTTATAGCGGCCGGAGGTGGAGGCAGCAGCGTTGCCGTTGTTGTTGGCCATCAGGTACTCGGGCAGGCGGGTTTGGCGACGCACATAGAACAGGATGTAGGCCTTGCAGCGTGCCACCACTTCCGGCTCACAGGCCGTGACCGTGCTGTCATTGAAGTGGTACCACTGGCCTGCACGCCAACATCAATATATTGAAAAGGCGTAGATACTCAGCTGCCATTGTAACTGTGGTTGCAACATATTGTGAATCAGTTGCCAATGTACCTATGGTTACAACATACTGGCAAGTCATAAACAATCAGTTGTCACTGTACCTATGGTTACAACATAATGAGAATCTGCTGCCATTGGACCTATGGTTATAACATATTGACAAGTCACAGATAATAAGTGGCCGCTGTACCTATGGTTACAACATACTGAAAAGTCGTAGATAATCAGTTGCCATTTTACCTATGATTACAACATACCAACAAGACGTAGGTTAAACCAATGCCTAATTAAGAGAGTGTATTGTCTTGGGGTTGCCCTTCTATTACTGGACTTTTAATTCCCTCTGCCCCGCGCAAGTCCTACTCCATTCTTTCACTATATCTTTTCACTTTCTCTCCTTTATTTGAGCTGGCTGAAAAACTCTGAGATGTCATGACAGCTGATGAGGTGTAATAATGTAATGTTGTTTTTTCAAACAGGACTTGAGGGAAAAAATACAAACTACATAAACCACTCATGACCACTCTCTCTCCCTCTCCCATTTACTCTAACAGACCCAGCAGATTGGGCTTTATTTTATTTTAGTGAAGTCAGGAAAGATTCTTCCTATTGTTGTTTTATTCTAAATTGTTATACAAAAGCCGGTTTTCTCTTTTCCTGCTTAACAAAAAACAAGAACAAAAAAAAAAAAAAAAAAATCCTCCACTGCACATATCCAGAAAATAACATGTCTCACCCTCATGAGTAGCGTATGATGTGTAGTGACCAGAACCAGCGCTGCAAAATAAAACAAATATTTCTCTTGAAATAAATAACATCAGTATGATTCATGGAGAATATGTTACGATAGAAACTGCTTTCAAGATTAAAAGTTTCCTAACATTTCAAAACACAATTAGTCATCAGAACTGTGTGTTGTAGTAGTAGTAGTAGCAGTAGTCTTCAATTAACGTCTTTCCATTTTAAGTGATATTAGATGCCCCCCCCACACCCACACCCCCACAAATCTCATTAAACAAATAACATCAGTATGATTCACAGAGAATATGTTATGATGGAAAGTATGTGTGTGACAGTAAAGTGTGTGTGTGTGTGTGTGTGTGTGTGTGTGTGTGTGTGTGTGTGCACATGCGTGCGTGCGTGCGCATGCTCGCGCATGTGTATGTGTGCACGAACTTGTGTGTGTGTGTGTGTGTGTGCAAGTGTGAAGGTGATCGAAAACAATGGCAACAGTGAAATGTACAGAGTTCCAAATGAGAGACAGAGGCCACACAAAGTTTGGACAAACCATATTTCATGTACGTAAAGCGGATGAATCTTTGGTAATTCAGCTCTAGATCCCTGATGTATTGCCACATTATCAACTGCAGAAAAATTCACACGAAAAGACGACAGTATGTATGTATGTATGTATGTGTGTGTGTGTGTGTGTGCTGGTAGGTTTTGCAGTTGTCAAGATCGGTTTTTTTGTTTGGTATTTTTTTCAGCCATGGTGCCTTTGTCCACGAGCTTGAACTGAAGAAAATACGAACTGATAATAGTACAAGGCAGGTCTGTAATCATCCAATCATCATGAAGCATTTGCTTTACTCCTTATTCCGCTTATTTATCCCAGCTGGTGAGCCATGCTGATTTTGGATCTGCAGCTTTTTTTGGGGGGGTGCGGGGGGGGGTCTTTTTTCTTCTTTTTCTTCCCTTTCTCGTCTTGAGGCAGATCAGAAATCAAAGCATCTCGATAAAAAATCGGACACTGGAGCAACAGCCTTCAAATCAGAGTTGTTCAGATCAAATCGGAACCTGTGGACAAGACCATCTGTATGCTATAGACAGCACGTGAGCTGGAAAAAAAAAACAGGCCCCACCTATCCCCCAAAACAAGAAGAAATAAAAACTATGTGCTCACCCCGAGCCATGATGTACAATGACAGCGGCCAGGTCGTACAGATTGCTGCCGGCGGCACCACTGCCCCGGGTCTCATGGAGATTGTCAAGCACATAGCAGTTCATGTCCAGGCCGCTCAATGGGAACTCCACAAACGTCTCCAACTTCACCCGACAGTACGTGCTCCACCTGAAGCGCTTCAGGTGAAGACAGAGAACCTGTGTGATACAACAAACAGGTGTCACTTTCTTTCTTTTGGAAAACTGCTTTGCAGAACTTTCTGAAGTTCTTCCTAACATTAAGAAAGGCGACAGGGATACAAACATGTGTCCTTTCCTTCTTTTGGAAAACTGCTTTGCAGAACTTTCTGAAGTTCTTCCTAACATTAAGAAAGGCGACAGGGATACAAACATGTGTCCTTTCCTTCTTCTGGAAACTTCTTTGCAGAACTTTCTGAAGTTCTTCCTAACATTAAGAAAGGTAACATGTTTTGGAAGGGGGAGGAGGGGAGAGAGCAAAATGCCAATGGAATGGTCAGCATCAACTATTTGCTCTGTACAAGCTGTGTTTCTCCATGACCAATATCTCTTATCTGGTAACTGAAATATCAGAGTTGCTGGTACAGAATCTAATTCAGAATTTTGTGCTCCTGCTTTAGTTTTTTGTTTTTTAACTGGCACATAAAGG
Organism: Babylonia areolata; assembly: GCF_041734735.1. Lineage (NCBI taxonomy): Eukaryota > Metazoa > Mollusca > Gastropoda > Neogastropoda > Buccinidae > Babylonia > Babylonia areolata. The sequence goes on along the minus strand of NC_134880.1, from coordinate 51,739,787 downwards.
CCTAGGGCTGATCAGACATCATATATCAGTTTCCGCCCTATGCAGCATATACTGCATACAGCTGAACAAACATCAGTCTCTTCCACCCTCAACCCCATTAAAAAATAGATTTAAAAAAACAAAAACAAACAAAAAAACACCATTCTTCTGGTTGGTTTCATTTCATTTAGCAGGACCCTGTACATGTGCGTGTGTGCTGTGGGGAAGAGCACAGTAGTGCACACACAAACAACGAGAAAGTGTGTTTGAGTGTGCAAGCATGTGCACATCAGCATTCATATATATGCACACAAACAATCTTTCATTTTCTGCATTTACTTCTTAGCTCCATCAATTCTCTGGTATTTCTCTGTGAACACATACTATCAACATGATTCGTTTCACTTCACCCAAAATGCAAGGTGCATGAACCAAGCGGTGACAGGCCAATAGCCGAGTGGTTAAAGCGTTGGACTGTCAATCTGAGGGTCCCGGGTTTGAATCACGGTGACGGCGCCTGGTGGGTGAAGGATGGAGATTTTTACGATCTCCCAGGTCAACATATTTGCAGACCTGCTAGTGCCTGAACCCCCTTCGTGTGTATATGCAAGCAGAAGATCAAATACGCACGTTAAAGATCCTGTAATCCATGTCAGCGTTCGGTGGGTTATGGAAACAAGAATATACCCAGCATGCACACCCCCGAAAACGGAGTATGGCTGGCTACATGGCGGGGTAAAAACAGTCATACACGTAAAAGCCCACTCGTGTGCATACGAGTGAACGCAGAAGAAGAAGAAGAAGAACCAAGCGGTGTCCTTACATTGGGCAAACGTCGAATCCAGAACTTCTTTGTGGAGCGTTGCCGTCGTTTGCAGCTGCTGCACATGTACAGCTCTGACTCCTCAAGCTCCTCCACATCAGTGAAACTGTGTAGGCAATCTGCAATACACATACACAGTCATTGGTACAAGTTTGATGTTATGGGGTATCTACAACACACATACACAACCGTCTGCACAACTTTGATATTTACTGGCTGTCTACAATACACATGCACAGCCGTTTATACAAGTTTGATCTTTACGGGATACTAACATACCCGTGCACAGCTGTTTGTATGAAGATCTATAGAAATTTTTATCTTTATTGGCTATCTACAACACAAATACATGTACACTGGTACCGTAACAAAAACCGGGAAAACAAACACTGTCATGGGACTGTCAAGGTCACAGTGGGATGCAGGATCAATGCCAACTGAAGAGAAGGGGACACTAAGAACGCTCAATCTGAAAGCACACCTTAAGCTGATTTGGACTGCCTATCATGTTCACTTCACTGTACAAGTTAACACTTTCATGTGTAACTGCTTTTGCCTATATTCAACCAGCTGTGCTTTGCAAGGGTAGAGCTGGAAGTAACACAAACCTGTGACTTTAAACCTACCAGATGCACTTCAAGCAGCCTTTCGCTGGACACCAGATGGAAAATGATTGCAAGGAAGACCATGGGAGGCATTGCACAGAACAGGCTGAAAACGAACTGAAGAAGAATGGCCACATCTGGGGAAAGCCAGCTAAGACAGCACATGATAGGCAGCAGTGAAGATTTCTGGTGGTGACCTTACGTGGGCATAAAGAGTATTAATAAGACAACCAACACAAATATGTAAACTGTGGTGAGGTGGCCTAGTGGTAAAGCATCCAACTAGGAAGCCAGAGAATCTGAATGCACAGAATCAGATCCCACCCAGCAATATTTTTTCCTACTCCACAAGACCAGAAGTGGTGATCTGGATGCTAATCATTCGGATGAGATGATGAACAGGTCCATTCTGTGACATACACTTAGCACAAGTTAACTAAACCTACTGCAACAAAAGGGATGCCCCTGGCAAAAATATCTGAAGAAAAATTCCACACTGGCATGAAAACAAATACCCTTGCAGGCATAAAATAGAAAGGGGTGGTGCCGCACTGTAGTGACACGCTCTCCCTGGGGATGGCAGCCCAGATTTTTCACACAGAGAAATTTATTGTGACAAACGAATACAACACAAAAAGACCGTATGGAGAACAAAAAAGTACACCCTGGTGAGATGACAGGTTTTATTGGGGGAGGGGTGACACAGGTATGTTATTGGAGGATGGCTGACACAGGTAAGTTACAGAAAGAGGGTGACAGGTATGTTATTGGAGGACAGCTGACACAGGTTAAGTTACAGGAGGAGGGTGACACAGGTATGTTACTGGAGGACTGCTGACAAAGGTAAGTCACAGGAGGGTGGCTGACACTGGTAAGTTACAGGAGGAGGGTGACACAGATATGTTATTGGAGGACAGCTGACATAGGTAAGTTACAGGAGAAGGGTAACACAGGCAAGTTACAGGAGAAGGGTGACACAGGTAAGTTATTAGAGGACAGCTGATACAGGTAAGTTATAGGAGGGTGATACAGGTAAGTTACAGGAGGATGGCTGACACAGGTAAGTTACAGGAGGACAGCTGACATAGGTATGTTATTGGAGGACAGCTGACACAGGTAAGTTACAGGAGGGTTACACAGGTATGTTATTGGAGGACAGCTGACACAGCTAAGTTACAGGAGGACGGCTGACACAGGTAAGTTACAGAAGGAGGGTGACACAGGTAAGTTACAGGAGGGTGACAAAGGTATGTTATTGGAGGACATCTGACACAGGTAAGTTACAGGACGACGGCTGACACAAGCCAGTTACAGGAGGACGGCTGACACAGGCAAATTACAGCAGGATGGCTGACACAGGCAAGTTACAGGAGGACAGCTGATACAGGTAAGTTACAGGAGGGTGACACAGGTAAGTTACAGTTGGAGGCTGACACAGGTATGTTATTGGAGAACAGCTGACATAGGTAAGTTACAGGAGGAGGGTGACACAGGCAAGCTACAGGAGAAGGGTGACACAGGCAAGTTACAGGAGGAGGGTGACACAGGTAGTTGCAGGAGGACGGTGACACAGGTTAAGTTACAGAAAGAGGGTGACACAGGTAAGTTATCGGAAGACAGCTGATACAGGTAAGTTACACGAGGGTGACACAGGCAAGTTACAGGAGGACAGCTGACACAGGCAAGTTACAGGAGGACGGCTGACACAGGTAAGTTACAGGAGGTGACAGGTGAAACAGGTAAGTTACAGGGGGTGACAGGTGAAACAGGTAAGTTACAGGGGGTGACAGCTGAAACAGGTAAGTTACAGGGGGTGACAGGTGAAACAGTTAAGTTACAGGGGGTGACAGCTGAAACAGGTAAGTTACAGGGGGTGACAGCTGAAACAGGTAAGTTACAGGAGGTGACAGGTGAAACAGGTAAGTTAGAGGAGGAGGGTTGAGAATCAAAACAAGTGGAAGTGCGGAGACGGGGAAGCTGACCTGACAGTTTGCAGACAGGGTCCCCTTCCTTTGGTTTCTGACGTACAGCAAACTGGCTGGGGATGTCCAGGGAAAGGTCTGAAACCGTTCATGTCGCTACAAGGTTCAAACTTCACACCACAACACACTGTGCCTTCAAATTATGAACCCCCCCCCCCACCCCAGCCCTCCCCTCCCCCTTTTTTTCTCCTTTTTTTTTTAAGCTTGACTCTTGAGTTTCATTTTTTAATGAGAGGAAGTGGGGAGGGGGGGTTGTTGTTTTTATTTATCCAGTCCAGTGATTGCAGACGTTCTGTTAAAGTATCTTATGAATGTAATCATTTTGAAGAATAAATGATTTTTTTTTTCAAATGTATTATTTAAAATTGTGGTTTTTTAACCAAGTTCCATGTTTCTGTTGTTTTGCTGTAAAATCAAAGTTTATTTTTTTGAATAACTGAACTTGATATTTCCATTCTTTAGCAAGGTATTTACCTATATTTTCAATTACTCCCTCCTTTCAGCAAGCAATTATTGACAACCTACACAGGTGAATTAATTGCATTGGAATGTTTTTATATAAAAAAAATTCTTTAAATAAAAATCATACAGTATTTGTGGTGGTACTAAGGCAAGGGGTTTTTTTTGTTTTTGTTTTACTTTTTTTTTTGTTGCCCCATCATCTGCACCATTTCAGAGGCGTAACTCCCACGCCACTCATTTCGATTCCCCCATACACGGCCACACCCGGGTTCGTCCGTCACAGTTCCAGCGTCGGCAGTCCACAGGGAACCATCGATGTTAGGTCGCCAGGAGGCCATACTCCAGAGAAGACCCTGCACTGCTGCTGAGTCACTTCAGTGGTGCCTGTTCTGATTTAACATACTTAGGACACCACCTACTAAGCCCACTACTAACTACAATAATGGCTTAGTCGCGGAGCCAGACTGAGTGAACGTCCCTCCCAGCGAGGAGACTGCCACCACGTCCCTCAAACAACAGCCCCACATGAATCTGCCGACACTGAAGACATTGACAGGACTCATCCCAAGCATAGAAGTGGAGGGGCATCGAAACTGAGGTCACCATGAGAGCAGGGCATGAAAGGCCACAGACCTTGTGACTGTTTTGTTTATATTGATGATGATGGAGGAGGATGACGATGACGATGTTGCTATGGAGGTCCATTTTGGTTTGGGACTGCGTGACAAGGCTGTACTCTACGTTTCCTGTCATAATGATATCCCGGCATTAACCAGGCCTGAGAGATACAGACATCTGCAGTGTTGGTCAGGTAATTGGAGCAACACACCCAAAGACGAATCCTTGAAGTGGATGACACTCGACTGTGTGGTCCCAGTCTCCCCATATAAACCCACAGCACACGCAACTCTGGGTAGGAGCCGGCCACGGGTCAAAAAACCCACCTTCGCTGGGATTCAAACCCGCGTCCTCCCAGCCGTCAGTCCGCGATGCTAACCACCTCGCCACGGCGGCTGGTTTGTTTAGGCATTGTTCACCAGTGATCAGGGTTTGAGGCCTTTTATTGGCATGGTATTGTGTCCTTGAGAAAGGCATTTACTGTGATTTACCTCACTCCATCCGCATGTGAATGGGTGCCCGACTTAGGGAAGATAAAGGAGAGAACAGGGCCCTGCCTTCCATTAAAGTGACAGAAGGAGATAACTAGTCCCTGCCTCCCTATGCCAAGCCTTACACAAAATTCAATGCCCCTATGGTTGTGTAAGGCGGCAACTTCTTTTCAACTTTTAATGAAGAAAAGAACAATGAATTAAAAAAACACAAGCCAAACAAAAATAGCATGCACCATCCAAAACAAGTGCCTCACCTAAAAAGGGGTCGTGTTTTTTGGACTCAATGCCGCAGATGAGACACTTGACCTCGTTCTGCAGCAGCCCCCCAAAGATGGCGGTGACGATGGTGGAGGTGGACTTCTGGGTAATGAATTGTGAGTTGGAGGTGGGGTAGGGGAGCAACTGCAGCAGCTCAGAGTGCATACGATCCAGCAGATAGCGCATGAACTCGTGTGCATCTTGCTGTTGGTAGCCCCTGAACACACACACACACACCATCTCAGTGTCAATCAATCTAGTCGTTGAGCAACACATTTATTCCACTGGAATTCAATCATGTGCATGGGAGTTACAGGCCGCTATATGAAAAAGAATAAAAAATTAAATTAAATTAAAAAATCCAAAAAATGAAATCAGCAGAATATGGAAATAATCACATCCATGAATTCGTGGAACACTAAGGGAACACGCAAATACATACCTGTACATATACAAACATTCACACACACACAAAAACTTGAAAACACATGTACACAAATGTACTCAAGGAACTCATTAACACTGTCATAAACATTACAGGGGCTATTCTGCGCCAAACACACAAACACACAACCAGATTTCAAAAATAAAATAAAATAAAGCTCTTCTATGATGCAGAAACAAATACTGTTAAATTAAAAGAAAGACTGCCCTGTCATGATCGCACAAATGATAAACATGTTCAATAAAGGGTGTCGGATAAATGAGGGAGAGAGAGAGAGAAATGACAGACATAAAAGGAAAACATGGAAAAGGGAAAGAGTAAAAAACGATACAAACTGAAGTGTTCAATCAAACCAATGACATGTGCACACTCAACAGGTAGAGCCACCAGCATGAGCAGGACAATGCTAAGTACCTGAATCTTGGAACCACCTTCCAGATCACATTGAAGAGAGATTCTGGGGAGATGGCCGTCTTGTTGCCTTGCCACAGGGCAACCAAGATCTTTCGTAACTCTTCCACCACAAGACTGCAGACACACATTAGTGAACACACACTGGTCATCACAACAAATCATACAGGTCTTTAATAATAACAATAATCAAATACAGAAAAAAAAAAAGAGACTGACTTTGATTTGATGACAACTGCAACATCGTCACTAAATGTCAGACTGCCAAAATTTTATTTTCTAGGCGAGTGCTGTTCCTGGGTTCAAACAGGTTTCCATAATCACATAACTCACATGTACACACCAAAAAATTTTTTTAAAGAATAAACTATCATGATGGGAACCTGGATGAAAAGCAAGATATTTCGAGTGCTGACTTAAATATAGATTAAATAAAATTTGCACTAATAATTCAGGTAAAATATGCACACATAAACACACGTGGATAACTGAATAAGGGTGATCATTATATGTACCCAGACTCACTTTGTACATGTTTTTTTTTTGTTTTTTAACCCTTGTCAGCAAGGAGCTCACACACCCACACATTTGTGTGTAATCATGCATTTATATGAATGTATGAGCAAACACAACCATTCTCTCACAAAAACCACCCTCACAAGCACAGAGATGACACAAGCACATGAGCAAATCATGATCCTTACGCATCCTCTCCAAGATCACGAGATTTCTTGGCAGGGTTGTATTTCTTGACCTTCACTGCTTTGTCTTCAAGCGATGGAAGCTGCTTGATGTATCCACAAAAGTACTGAATGTTACTGAAATAGTAAAACAGATTAATCATGAGAGAAAAAGATTCGTTTTTATATTTAACAGACACAGGCATAACAGAATAAATCAAAACAACTGGAAAATAACTGTATTTCTTTTCCATAGATTTTTTTTTAACTACCAGAAAATGTTGATATCATGTCTACCAAGAACCTGGGAGCTGCATACTTGAGCAAAGTCTTCATGAAGGGGATGACTACAAAGGTGCTGCCTTTTTTTTCACCCTTCAAGAGAAGATTCTTTTCGTTTTTTCTTTTTAATGTACATCAAGCCAGTCAAGTCAATTCAACAATTACATGTCACACTCACAGATTGTTTTCAATATCTATACCACGCTGTGACTGAGGAAATGTCAACAGTTAAACTTCTAAAGCACAAAATCATAAATTTAAATAAATCTTCACCCCTGCAAAACTATGAACAGCTATCATCACAATGTACAATTCAAAATCTTTTGGACTAAACATTTCAAACATTCAAAAAAATTTTCAAAGCCACTCTCTTGGGCAGAATACCTTAGTGATTGAAGAACAGCATTCATGAAGCATGTGTTTCCTAAATTCCGAAGACCTGGTGTTCGGGGTGGACGGGATAGTTTTTTCTCTTCCTGGAGAATGCAGCACCATAAGAACAGGTGGTTATCATTGGAAAAAGCACAGCACAAAATGACAGAACTACAAACCTGTATAATCATATCATCAATCTATCATAAAAAATACATCACACTATTATTATGACACTCAAAATAATCATGCACACACACACACTCTCTCTCTCTCATACACACAAACTCCAACATACATACACGTTTTCCTGATTTTTCCACCCCCCAACAAAACCTGCACTTACTAAGGAAAATTGCTATCATCTTCTAACCAGTTGCAGTTGCAGTAAATGGCAATGAATGTTAATACAGTATGATTGTGTGCACAAATACCTGTGTATGTACTTTCATAACCATGAAAATAATTTTTGTTTGAATAAAGACCTACCTTTTTCCTTCTCTTATTGTCATTTTCTGAAGAACCTGCGGACGCTCCCCCTGATCGTTTTCCCTTCTTCCTCTTTTGTGGACTGAAGCACACAAACATATCAATGTCAACTGACCTGTGGATAAATCCAACAAGCAAGCAGTCTGTTAGTCATCTCCAATCTCCTTGAAAATATTTGCAGTATCATCTTCACAAAATATTTTCTTTTATTGTTTAGTTATTTCAACATATTATATAGATACATTATTTCACACTGTTCTAAATTATATCTAAATTTCACACTCTTTAAATTTTTGCACAAGTAGTGAGAAACATGTGAAATACATATATATATATAATTCAACCCAGCATTCTTGTATAGTCAATGCAAAGCACGCTTGTTAATGTGATGCTTTAAAAAAATCATATAAAAGCTGAACATAAGTCACTGACAGGCGCAAATGCCAAGTGATTAAGAGTGTTTAGCTTCCAATCTGATGGTCCTAGATTCAAATTCTGGTTGCCAGCCCCGGTGCATAAAGGGTGCAGATTTTCAACATATACCCTGACCTGCTTGCAACTTAACCCCCTTCATGTGTATGAAGATAAAATATGCACATTACAGATCCCAAATTCATGTCAACGTCTGGTGGGTTATGGATACACAAACAAGATCAGTACGCACACCCCCCCACAATGCAGTGTGGCTGTCTATGGCTGGGTAAAAACAGTCATACACATGTCCATTCATACAAACACTGGAGCTTCAGCCAAATGAACAAAGACAGACAAGACTGAAGTTGCTGTCACTGATCATTTGCAATTAAAGCATCAGCAATGTGACGACAGATTCATTTCCCATGCTGCTGTTTCTGGTCATGCTTTCATTTTCATACACTGAAGATCTAGTTCTGCAAAGCTTCCGTTTTTTTGTGTGTTTTTTTTAATTTATTCAATCATATATATATATATATATATATATATATATATATATATATATATATATATATATATATATATATAAAGCTGTGGTGACCCCCCACACCCCCACCACCACATCTAATTAGCACAAAACACAAAACCCCAAATCCACACAAATATACACATACAGATAGAAAAACATACAATACCAACGCAAAATTCTATCCATCAGAAGGAACAAAATCCCTGATATATTCCTCAAAAAACAATACCAATGCCATGCACACTCATAGACAAACACATGTCTTGACACAATTTCCAACAACAAAATGTGCACGCAAAAAAACACAATCTAGAGTCTTCATGCAGACTGACACACAAACACACACACTGCCACGGTAACTGCTCCTTACTCGCAGCTCGCAATCTGATGATCCTCAACCAACCTCTGTGACTTTTGTGCCAAGCGTGATAATGATTCAAAAGACTTCCTCAGCTTCTCTAAGTGTCCAGCTGCTGTATCGTTGATAACAAACTCATCACATGTGTAGCTGTAAACAGAAATAAAAACATTTCAGAGTTCTAGCTGCACACATTGGCACATTTCTCTAAAAATCATGTTACAAATTAAAGAAAATGAGTCTACACACATATATATATCTCTCCTATGCAAAGCATCAGCAAATAATAATAATAATGATGCTAAAGAATCATCATCATTACCATCATAATAATCATCATCATAATAATGACTATGTGAAAAAATTGTGACAATCAATATATCTCACCAAAAGGCCATGTAATCGTGGCAATCCATACAGACATGGTGCTTTTCACTTTCCGTCTCTTCAAAGTGTTTCTTTGCATGAGCATTGACATACCTGCAAAACAAAAACTATCTATATAGATATATATAGATGTGTGTGTGTGTGTGTGTGTGTATATATATATATATATATATATATACACATAGCAAAATCAATAATCATAGTCAAGAATGCATGTGAGCAAGTTACGATTGCAATAATAATGTATAAATTAATTAACAGTTCACAGGCATGTGCATCTTTTTTCAAATTCCCCACATTTCATTTCAGCTACTGATGTAACTATAGCCATACATTTTAATAACTATCTCTATAAAATATATCTAACATATGAAAGTAAAAAGGATTTTTCACATCACTGTAAAGCACTCTGTTTTATCATTTTGCATGTTGACAAGAAAGCATATTTCTTATTCATGCAATGAATGTGACATTTATTAACCTTATGCACAGTCACAACATCAAACAAAGCACTGAGTAAGATCAAGAAAGTCAACAATTAATAAATGTGGGCCCTTCAATAATGTGGTGTAGATTGCTTGGATGTTCACAAATTGTTTGATAATAACATCTGTGTTAACTCTTGCTCCAGGTGTACCAGCATACACCCCCTCCTCCCCCCCAAACACACACACCTGCTTCCCCCCCCCACCCCCCAAACCCCAGTACATGTACATGGAAGGAATCAAGAAGCAGCTATAGGGTCGGGGTTGGGAGTTCTGTGTGATATATATATATATACACACATACATTATAGTAAACATTCAAGGCTTTTAATTTCTAAAATATAAACACATTCATACAAGCACAAACTTCTTAAATCTAAATACAATGAAGATGAAAAAAATGACAAAAAGAACCATACCTTCCACAATTAATAATGCCACACTGTAAGCAAATCCAAGGGCTTTTCTCTGTATTACAAACTGCAACAGAAATTTGAAAACTTTATTCTCTGTCAGAATAGAATAGGAATATGTTATCCAACTCTGCCACATGCAGGGAAAAAAAAAAAACAATAAAAATACTCGTCCCCTATACAGCCTGTTGCAGTTAATCTTAACTGTGAATCAAGTATATTTCAAAATCTTTACAGTAATCTCAAACCAAACAGTGAAACTGTGACCAAGAGTATTAAAGAAAATGACTTGACTTTAATCTTTACAGTAATCTCAAACCAAACAGTGGAACTGTGATTACGAGTATGAAAAAAAAAAAAAAGGCTTGACTTGGAGTAAAGCTGAAGTCTAATAAAAGATGGCAAGACAAATCTTTAATAATTCTTAAAGGTCGTCAGCTCTTCACTAGGTTTTCCGGCCACAAGGGAGTACATTCGACTGCAATCAAAACAGGCTGTGGTCTTCTTTTTTTTCCTTCTTCTTTTTTTGTTTCTTGAGAGAAATCATCAGATTTTTTATCTTTGGTTGCCAGCTGAAAAAGACCCTCCAATACAAGCAAGCAACAGCTACTGAAGATATGAATTATACTTAGTGAAATTTCTTTTATTATCTACATCATATAAAAGGCTGTTCCCAAAATTTTGGGAGTCGTTCCTTTGATATTATGCTGAAGACTTTGAGAATGAATTGACTGCCTGTGACAGAGTCAGAGTACATGTATCTGCAACACTCTAGAACTGTTATAGTTTACTGGATGTTTGTCTTTTCTTGATTCTCTGTGTTTAAACAACAAGTTATGGAATCATTAAACACATGAGTATAAAAACTATAAACACATCTGTATAATACGACTATGAATAATCAAATCATATACAATATCAATATTCAATGACAACTGTTTAGAGCACCAGTGATACTGTGATATAATCAGGTTCCAGCTTATCTATTTTCAGTCACATTTGTTTGGTTTTGTTTTGGTTTGTTTTGTTTTTTTTACATATCACATTGTTTATATTGTCTTGTATCTTAAAACTAGGCCTCAAAGGTGTTGAAACAACAAACTGAACAAAGTCTGTTTTGCCATGAAGAAAAGACTAAAGTCATAACTTGTCAGAGAAACAAATCTTCATGAGTGCATGTTTATTCGGTCAACAGAGAAACTTGAATGTCCAATATTCAAACAAATCTGACTGTGATCAGGAATTAAGCCCTAAACAACTGTACTGTTACACTGTAACTATGGGCTGTGTTGCATTTCTGCTGTCTTGGCAGCACTTACTTTGCTTTGCATGAAGAATTTTCTACAGAATTAACTTAGACTTGGAAAATTCGTAATGCTGAGTAAACCTAGCATTGCTAACATTGCTCAAAAGTAACCTAGGCCTGGTGTCACAGGATCAAATACTAAAATGCTGAAAACAAAAAGTAATCTGAGTAGACTTGTACTTTGTTCAGTGTTGTTGCTGACAGGGAAAATTGATTTTCAGGATACCAGTTTAGCTTGCCAAGTGAGGCACAGTGCTGGGGTGTAGATATATATGTGTATACATCATATCAAATTAACTGTCTATTGTAACACAACATGAGCTTTGATTGCATTGCCTTTTGCCTGCAGGTTTACATATTTATGGAAAGTAATGTGAACTCTAACTCATGGGCGTTTTTATATCAACTTAATCAAGTGTTTAACCTGAGCTCAATTGCACTGTCATGCTCAATTCTTATTACAAAACGTTTCCCAAAATCACAAAAATTGCAGCAGCTAACGTGGATCATAGGTGTAGGGGAGGGGCATTAACTCAAATGTGTGTGGGAGTGTCTGCTTGACCAGTATCTAATGAATCCACACATTTTGATTCAAACAAATGGTAAATGTGACGGCCTTTAAGTCCAAAATAACATCAGGTAAATTGCCTGGACCAATTAAGTTTGACAAGTTTTCGTGATCTGCTGGCCGTGTTGTAGAAGTCTTTGTCATTTTGTGTCGTGGCACACGAGTTGGACCACTGTCATTTGTGTCGCTGCCAGTCCAATTTCTTCAAGTAACACGAAAACACGATCTTTCTTCATGCTTTTCATAACACTGACATCAAATACGACAACAACAACAAAAATGTGAGCGTGTTCCTGGGCAAAATCACTATCTAGAATCTCAACTGTGTTGTCTTTTTACACCCGTTCTATTTTTGGTTTCTTCGGTCATAAGGAATGTGCGTCAGACAACGAATAAAGAAGTAATGGCATATTTTGGCAACTGTATTCTTTGATAAGCATCAATATAAGTTGGAACAGAATATGTTTTGCTTGACAAATGCCTTGCTTCGTTTGTATGGAAAAGCAATGGTGTAAACCACGGTGTATGCGTCAAGACAAGAAAACGAGGGAAACAATGCTTCACTGTTTCGACAAAGAAGCTTCGAACAGTCATGACGCATGGCAGTTTGTGAGTAAATTAAGATGGATAACGAAAGGATATCATACCTCAACAATTCAAATATAATAAAGTGACTCGACATGCACCATGAAAACAAACGAGTAATTCTTTTATCACCATAGATACCCACCAGAACATACAAATTCCTGAGGATTATTTTCTGTTTGGAAGTTTGGTTCTAATATTCTTGCGCATTCTTCCAAGTGTGGACACTCCATCTAAATTTCACTGCGGGAATATGACAGCAATCGACACAAAACGAAGAAGTAATGCTTCATAAAATGTCTGAAAGTAAAAACTCTATGAAGGAATTGCCAGTGCAGAACGTCAGGGTCAGCTGTCGCAAAAATTTACTCGCTCAGTTTGTCAGCATGGAGCCCACCATGTAAACTCGCAAGAGGTCACACAGATAGTATTACTACGCGAATAACTGTTTAATTTTTCAAATAAAAGTTGAATACAAACTAAACCAAATAAAATGTATATCTGTTTTGTTGAGCATTTAAAGTTAGTGGATGAAACACAAATCACTCAATGTCGATGTTACTGGAAGGACTAATTCAGAGCGGATTATTCCAATACTTTCGGCACAGAATGATCATGTGACCAATGTTCGCATTGTGGAAAGTCGCTTGAATGAAACTGTTAGAATGACTGGAAAATAAGGTTGAACAACATTTCAGAAATAAATAAACACTTGTAATTATAACTGATGTGCATAATGGTACACACTATTGTGGGCATATTATCCATCTGGCAATGAAAGTAATTCGATGCTGAAAGTAAATTGTTCTAAAAATACCGCCTGATCATGTGATTTTTTAGACCCCTCCCTCATTTTACTCATCCCTTTCCGTTTCCCCAAAATAACTGTGGATCATCACATTGGATGGCAAATAAAAATATGGACCAATCAGAACACGTCAATAACAGCCCTCCCCCCCCCCCCCCCCCCCTTCAAAAAAAAAAAAAAAAAAAAAATCTGAGTTCGTGGGACGGTGCATTTGGCAGGTAATCATGCATAATGTTAATGGTAATAATATCAAGCTTATCTATACAAGCGCCTTATCAAATGATTTTGCTAAGAAACAGTTTATATATATATATATATATATATATATATATATATATATATATATATATATATATAAAACACCTCAACAACACCTACTGAAAACAAAATAAAGCACACATCCACACTGATGCAGGCATCAGGAGGTTATAAACATGGCCCCTCTGACCGAGAATCAGCTTCTTCCTTGTGTACGACCTCCTTCCCTCGACTTGGAATACAAACTTGGTGAAATGGGAGAAAGCAGATGACCCCGCCCTGCGTGCCCACTCTTCCATGGCAAATAAACAGTGGAACATGTCCTCAGCTCATGCAAAGTGGCGTTGAGCCAAGGACGGCCGGTACACATGGAGGCACAACCAAGTGCTAAAAGAAATTGCACACGTGGTGAGCACTGTCCAAGGAGCACCAACTAGGGCCAGAAGTTCCAGTAGAGTTCCGCTCGGCAGAAGGCAATAAAGTCTGCAGGAACAGCATCCAAAGTTTCCAAAGTATAGAAACGTGGGCTGCTTGAGTGGTGCCGAAGATTAGGAATGCACAGTTGACCTACCAGAGGGGAAGAAACACCTGGAAATCATCAGCAAGAGTGGCATGAGACCTAACATAGTACTCCACTCCAAGGCAACGAAACAAGCGGCTCCGATGATTCTGATTGAGCTCACTGTGCCATACGGAAAGCAGAATGGACTGATGAAGCCCACATCTACAAGATCAGTCGAGAAGTATGCTAGTCTAGCCAGCAGCCTGAGAGAATTTGGCTTCCAAGCCAAAGTCCTCGCCATAGAGATTGGTGCAAGAGGGTTTGACGGTGGGTGCATCTGCCTACAGCCTCATGAAACAGCTGTTGATTTCTGGCAGAGAGAGGACATGGGCTCTCAAGGCAATGGCAGAAGCAGCAGAAAAGAGTTCCAGTTGGATCTCAGTGGTCGAGGATGAGCGGAATGAAAGTAAACTTTCATAAGGATTAAATTTCCCTACTCAGACTGGGCGTACGACAGCTCAGTGGTTAAAACGTATGCCAGGTGGCACAGTCCTGAAGTGGCGACCACCCTGGACGCGCGGGTTCGAACCTGCTGAGGACCAGCAGAAAAAAAAGGTCAGTAAAGGAACTGAAAAAGGCGGCAGTACAAGGGCATCCAGGGGTCATGACCTGGGTGTGGCCCGGCCCCCTTCGAGTGTAAGGAGTTAAGGGCTGAAACACTTGACTGAGGAAGGCTTCTTCTTTGAAGACCTTGTACTGTACAACTCTTCCTAGAGTTGGCTTATCACTATATATATCTGATACCTCTAGCACCTACTGAAAACAGAATAAAGCACACATCCACAATGATGCAGTCATCAGGAGGTTATATTTGAAGGCAGTTTTAAACAGATTAGTTGAGGCTGGTTTTGAATCTGGAAATGGACTGGGAGTGTCTTAGTTCATATCCATGGCAAGGAGATCCACTGAATAGAGAAGGCTAATGCCGAGGATCTTTGACTGAGGGAATTTGGAAAAAGCAACTATCTGATTACGAAAATGGTTGTCTTGTTTGAATAGTGCCAGAAGATCAGAATCAAAGATAGGTGTAAAAACAGAGAAAGCATTGAAGCAATATGTGGAAAGTTTATATTCAGCCACGGTCCTCAGTGGTCTGTGTCAGCAACCAGTGGAGTTGTTTCAGATATGGTCACTCTTAGGGTGTTTCATGGACACATCACTAGAGAAAGTGACGCCAAGATTTTTTTGCATATGTAAAGAGAATGTTGGTCTGTCCTACATGGATAGGAGTGGGTGCTGTGTCTTGGAAATATAATCTTCTAGACTTGATCAACAGTGTTTCAATTTTCTCATCATTCAGCTTTGGTTCGTTTGTGCTTATCCAGGTTTTGTGGAATGCTTGCATACCTGATATGGCTGTTCTTTGGGGAGGGGCTGATTTCTGTATCTGTGTTATCTGCTAATGCGTGGTGACTGATGGAGTGTTCTTCAAAAATGTGGTCAAGTGACTGTGTGCACAGAACAAACAACACAGGACCCAGTATAAAACTTTGTGGAACGCCATACTTAAGACAGGATGTGCTGACCTTGTGTTTTCCACTATAACAGATTATCTCAGTGCCATTGACATAAGTGAGATGTTAGCGTCTATGATTTGGCCTGTCATGTCCTTACCTTTGATTGATGAAAACAGATCCGTGTCACATTCTGCAGTCACATATTTTGGCACAGACTTCGATACTGATATTAGTTCTGATGTTTATGTCACACAACACATTAGACTGGTGTGTCTTTATCTGTGAGGAGTTGACATGTTTATTATTTGTGGCAGTGGGCTACAATTTCACTCTAATTTTTGGAGTCAGCTGTGTTATTGAAAATAAACTAAGTATTGCTGATGTGAAATAAATACTAGGACAAACTGCATTTGCATGAGATTAACTTAATATTTGTTGGGTTTTTTTGTTTTTGCTTTTAATCCTGAATAAGGTATTTCCTTTGTAGTTTTTTTTTTTACTTGCATGAGATTAACTTAATAATTATTTGTTGCTCTTTTTTTGTTTGTTTTTGTTTTTAATCCTGAATAAGGTATTTCTTTTGTAGGTTTTTGTTTGTTTGTTTGTTTTGTTTTTTGTTGTTGGTTTTTTGGTGTTTTTTTTTTCCAAAGAAATTATCAAAGAAGGAATTTGTTTCTTCTTCAAAGTAAATTTCTTTTCTTTAAATATCTTTTTAATCTGTGTTCTTAAAAGCTTTATCTTCATAGTCATTACAATCTCTCCTTCATGTCACTTTTTTCTCATACAATAATTATGATAAATCTAGCGTCGCGGACTGACGGCTGGGAGGACGCGGGTTCGAATCCCAGCGGAGATGGGTTTTTCGGCCCGTGGCCGGCTCCTACCCAGAGCTGAGTGTGCTGTGGGCTTAAATGGGGAGACTGGGACCACACAGTCGAGTTCATCCACTTCAAGGATGCGTCTTTGGGTGTGTTGCTCTATTTACCTGACCACCACTGCAAGTGTTTGTAGCTCTCGGGCCTGGTTAACGCCGGGATATCATTATGACAGGAAGCGTAGAGTACAGCCTTGTCACGCAGTCTCAAACCAAAATGGACCTCCATAGCAACATCATCATCGACATCTCCTCCATCATCATCAATATAAATAAAACAGTCTCAATGTCTGTGGCCTTTCATGCCCTACTCTCATGGTGACCTCAGTTTCGATGCCCCTCCACTTCTGTGCTTGGGTTGAGTCCTGTCAATGTCTTCAGAGACAGCAGATTCATGGGGGGCTGTTGCTTGAGGGACGTGGTGGCGGTATCCACTCTGGGAGAGACGCTCACTCAGTCTGGCTCCGCGACTAAACCACATGATTATTGTCGTTAGTAGGGGGCTTAGTAAGTGGTGTCCAAAGTACGTTGAATCAGAACAGGCACCACTGAACACCACCGAAGTGACTCAGCAGTAGTGCAGGGTCACCTCTGGTGTGTGGCCTCCTCAGGCTGGCGACCTAACATCGATGGTTTCCTGCGGACTGCCAACGCTGCAACTGTGACGGACGAACCCGGGTGTGGCCGCGTATGGGGGAATTTAAATGAGCGGCGTGGGAGTAATGCCACTGAAACGGTGCAGATGATGGGGCACACACACACACACACACACACACACACACACACAAAGAGAGAGAAGATAAATCACACATACAGTGAAGTTTGTTTTTGCGCCTCTCGCTTTTCTCCTGTCTCTCTCCATCAGCCTCTCTCTCCTTGCATCTGTTTGTCTCAGTCTGCTTTGTTACTTTCTTTCCCATTCTCTGCCTCAAGTCTTTTTATCTGTATGTGTCCAATACATATTTTTAAGTAAGAGTCTGTGTTTGAACTTGAATGAATATGCATGATCACCGGTACTTGTAATGGACATTTTCAAAAAGTGTCCACAAAATATGAGTTGACTTGCTTTGTGGCATTTGGTTTTCATCCTTTGTGACTGTTTTAGAAAATCGTATTGTATTTTTGTTTATAAAGCTGTCAGTTTACAGCACACTCTAAAATCTGTATACTGGATTGGAACGGTGGCCTAGTGCTAAAGCGTCTGCCTAGAAAGCGAGAGAATCTGAGGGTAGGGGATCAAAACCCACACTCGCCAGCATTTTCTTTCTTACCACTGCATCTTGAGTGATGGTCTAGGCGCTAGTCATTCAGATCAGACAATAAACTGAGGTCCCATGTGCAGCATAAGTTTAGTGCACATAGAAGAACCCAAGGCAACAAAATGATTGTCCCAGGAAAATTCTGGAGAAAAACCCACTTTGATAGTCCATCCGGCTTCTCTATGGATCACAGACTTGGAGAATGACCAAAAAGGTGCTACAGAAAATCCAGACCTTTATCCACAGTTGTCTGATGCGCATTTTTAAGATCCATTGGCCAGACAAAATTAGAAACGAGGACCTGTGGCAAAGAGGGGGACAGGAACCAGTGGAGAAACAGATCCTGACAAGAAAGTGGGGATGGAGTGGCCATACCTTGAGGAAATCGCCATCCAGCACTACACGCCAAGCCCTGACCTGGAACCCCCAGGGGAGAAGGAAAAGAGGACAGCCAGCTGGAGGCAGGACACTGAAGCAGACCGATTGAGGCTGGGATCCAGCTGGAGGGATGCAGAAAGGAGGGCCCAGAGTCGAGATCGGTGGGGAAGCATCATTGATGACCTATCATCCACAGGGAGCATAGGGCCTAAGTAAGTAAGATTCATGGAGGGCTGTTGTTGGAGGGATGTAGTGGCGATCTCTACTCTGGGAGGGATGGTCGCTTAGTGCACATAGAAGAACCCAAGGCAACAAAATGATTGTCCCGGAGAAATATCCAATTTGATAGTAAAATAAATACATATCAACGGCCGTGGCAAAGTGTTTAGCATAGCAGACTGACGGCTGGGAGGACGCGGGTTCAAATCCCAGCAGAGTTGAGTTTTTCGGCCAGCTCCAACCCAGAGTTGAGCATGCTGTAGGCTTAAATGTGAAGACTGTGACCACACAATCGAGTATCATCCACTTCACGGATGTGTCTTTGGGTGCGTTCCTCTAATTTCCTGACCAATACTGCAAGTGTCTGCATCTTTTGGGCTGGACTGACACCAGGATATCATTATGACAGGAAGCATTGAGTACAACTTTGTCACATAGTCCCAAACCTAACAGACCTCCACAGTAACATCTTCATCATCATCATCGTCATCCTCCTCCTTCTTCATCATCAACATTTAAAAAAGTCCCAAACTATGTGGCCTTGCATACCCTGCTCTCATGGTGACATCAGTTTCGATACCCCTCCACTTCCGTGCTTGGGGTGAGTCCTGACAGTGTCTTCAGTGTCAGCAGATTCATGGGGGCTCCTTCATTTATCTCAGCAGCCTTGTTGGTAAACAGGGTGGCACTGACAAGGATGTCACTTCCAGAGCGGGCAAAGCTAGAGCAGCCATCATCACCCTCAAGAACATCTGGTCCTCCAAAGAAATCACAACAACAAAAATATGCATCTTCAACTCCATCGTGAAGTCCATTCTTCTCTATGGATCAGAGACTTGGAGAATGAAGATGCTACAGAAAACCCAGATCTTTATCAACAGTTGTCTGATGCGCATTTATAAGATCCACTGGCCAGACAAAATTAGAAATAAGGACCTGTGGCAAAGAGGGGGATAGGAACCAGTGGAGAAACAGATCCTGACAAGAAAGTGGGGATGGAATGGCCACACCTTGAGGAAATCACCATCCAGCACTACACGCCAGGCACTGACCTGGAATCCCCAGGGGAGAAGGAAGAGGGGACAGCCAAAGAACAGATGGAGGCAGGACACTGAAGCAGAGCTAAGGAGGCTGGGATTCAGCTGAAGGGATGCACAAAGGAGGGCCCAGAGTTGAGATCGGTGGGGAATCCACAAGGAGCGTAAGGCCTAAGTAAGATTCATGGAGGGCTGTTGTTGGAGTGACGTGGTGGTGATCTCTACTCTGGGAGGGATGCTCACTCAGTCTGGCTCCACGACAAAGCCATTATTGTCGTCAGTAGGGGGCTTAGTAAGTGGTGTCCTAAGTGCATCAAATTAGAACAGACACTACTGAAGTCACTCAACAGCAGTGCAGGGTCTCCTCTGGTGTGTGGCCTTCTGGTGTCCTTACAATGATGGTTCCCTGCGGACTGCTGATGCTGGGACTATGGTGGAATAGCCCAGGTGTGGCTGTGTATGGGGGAATGAGCAGTGTGGGAGTAATGCCACTGAAACAGTGCAGATGATGGGTCAAAAAAATAAAGAAGAAAAAAAAGTAAAATACACTTGGAGACAGGAAAAAAAGATTTTAAAAAAGGTGGCGCTTTACTGTGACAACACACTCTCCATGAGGAGAGCAGCCCAGATTTCACACAGAGAAATCTCTTTTGATAAACTAGTAATACAATACACTACTCTTTTTAGCATGTCAGTCAAACAGCAAATCAGTCCGTGTGGTTTCCCTTTTCCTACTCCCAACTGCTACATGAATTTTCTATTGCCTTTAGCATAAAGTGAACCACAAACTTTTATTACATAGGAGCTTGAACTTACTGAGATGTTTTTCAAACAAAATCCACTTGTTGGTGATGAATACTATCTTGACGCTAACAGTGGTTGTTTTCATGTCAACTTAAGCTTTAACTCACTCAGTACGGCCAGTCCTCTCTTCTCCTCTGCACAGACCCCTCGGATGTCCAGTGGGTGTCTGAATGACCCAACCTTTAGCTACCGTCGTCAGAATTGTGGTATTCTTTGTCAACATTCACCTCTTCAGTATAAGAGCGTTCCGCTTGCAATATTTTGATGATGGTAATTGGGATGAAACGCTGTAAACGTCATCTCTTTCACCATTCGTATGGAGAGTTAATGTAACCCAAGAAGTGAAATAACATGGTTGAAAAAAGAGTGTGAGCGAATATACCTGTGCATACACAACACAAATTCATACGTCTCAAAAAATCAAAACAGATGCAACTTGATATGACAAAATTCATTTATTCAATCAAAAAAACCCAAAAACAACAACAAAGAAGAGTTTGGCAAGCAAATCAGTAATTACATCATGGTTACTTTCAATGTGTAATTAACATTGCAAATGGACTGAACAAATCTTTCCATTTCTTTCTCCCATAGTATCCTTATACTTTCAATTCATTTTCTCAATAAATCATCCTGCATTGACAGCACAGGAAATGCGATAAAGGCCAGGTTTCTGGAAATCACTTCCCCCTGGAATGAATAAAAGAATATGTAAATGAGTTGATGAATAAGAATTAAAACCATTCCCCCTGCCACTTCCATTGTTGTGGCAGGTCCTGTCAAAGTGTGCAGTCATGGGGGGCTGTAGTTGGAGAGATGTGGTGGCAGTCTCCATTCTGGAGGGGACATTCACTAAGTCTGGCTCCTCTACGTAACAACTGTTGTCAGTTAGGGGCTAGGTGGTGTCTTCTGTGCGCTGGATCAGAACAAGCACTACTGAACAATAATGAAGTGACTTAGCAGCAGTACAGAGTCTCCTTTGGTGTCTGGCCTCCTGGTGACCTAACATCAATAGTGCCTTGTTGACAGCTGATGCTGGGACTGTGACAGATGAACCAGGGTATGGCGAGTATGAGTGGTGTGGGAGTAATGTCACTGAAATGATGCAGATGATGGGGCAGCAAAAAAGATATGCAAAACAACAACAACAACAACAAAAAAAGTATAACTACAAGACAGCACATTCTATACATGATGTATAAGAATTTAAAATACTGGTATGCCCAGTCAATACAGCACATTTGAATAATGAAACAATCTGTAAAAACTAAAAACTACCACTGCTAGGCACACCTGATTAATGATATATCTTTAAGAATTAAAAACAACAACAACCAGTTAACGAAGCACGCTCCGTAATCAGACTGATATGCAAACAATACTGATCCAAGCAATAAACTACAAATGTATTTGAAATAAGCAGTATAATTGAAAAAAAAAAAAACAACAAAAAAACCATTCTCTCCTACCTGATATCCAACATTAGAAAAAGGTGAAGTACAACTACCACATATTTATCTTTCTGAATAATACAGTAATCAATAAATATGTAGGGTAAATATCTGCATTAACCTCCAAATTCAATACAAGCGTTCCTATCCTTTTCTTTACACCAGACATCATCATCTTTTCCCAGCCTCGCTGTCATCTGTGACACTCAAGACTTGCCTGGATGTTCACTAAGATGACCATGAAAAGTATTAATAAAAGTACAGAAATTTATTGAAACCAATAGTTTTAAATGAGACCAAATCTTTCTTAGTGCCCATGGACATTTTGGAAAGTATAATGAACATTACAGCATCTATCATAAGCAAGTATTCATAAAAGGAATGGAATTATACAAATGCTCCTGATATAACACGGACAGACAGAGCGGTGGGTTGGCAGAAGGAATGGAGAAGAGAGGGAAAGAAAGTCAGAACTTTGCTGATGCTCATGTGAACTTTTGGATCAGTTCTGCTTTTGGAATTTGCTCAAAATTGTCAAACCTGGAAAAGCTGAATGGTTACAAACAGTAAATGTGCACAAAACAGCACCATGTTGCACAATGGGGTGAGGTTGATGAAGGGCTATGAGATACTGGAATCTACTTTTAACCTCACAGGAAAACATGCATGCAATAGGAATGCTACCTTGCTTGGTCCCAGTCCATCTGTGCACAGACACACACATGGCATTTGTACAAGAAGAGTAATACAAAAAATTTGAAATCAATATTTATGGTCACTGCCACTATCTTTGTGATGCACTGGCGAAGAACCAGGGTCATGACTATAAGACCTGTAGATGGAAAGCATGATTTTATTATAAATAAATAAACAAATAGATAAATATATAAAAGTGTATAGGCCAATGCACATGCACTGATTTTAAAACACTGACAACACATGACATTTTTGCACATAAACAGTTCCATCACCATAATTTTGTTGATTATACATTGTTGTCTGTAACTCGACAGATCATTGAGGCCGTATCTGGGCTGAAAAGGAAATTTTCTTCCTAAAATCACGTTTAAATAACATACTTACTGTGACCCACTAGCACAGACTCTGACAGGGGTCTGATTCCTGTCCTGTGCAAACTACTACCCACCTATGCGGAGAAAACGAAAGTAGCTACGGCCGATAACCTCCCGAAGTAGGTTACCTCCCCTTTGCGTCTCTGACTTGCGCCTTCTTTTGACAGCTATAATTTAAAAAATACTGAAATCAAAAAGATGGACACAGACATAGAACAATTCATGGCTTTCTCTTACCTCTGCATTAAAAACAAAAACAAAAGGCAAGTAAAAAGGAATTAAAAAAAAAACAACAAAAAACATTTGATAAACAAAAAAGAAAATAACAACACAGACCATACTGGCAACTTGCACTGCAGGATGCCATCTCCAGTGTTTACCATCTTACTGTCACTGGAGTATAGCAGCCTTGAAAACACCTAATGTAGCAAATGAATAGTTGAAAAGGCAAAATACTTGTTTTGAAAAACAACAAAGACGTAAGGTGGTGAGGCACCACACACATAAACATGCTGATATTAATTTCAAACTGCTTGTCACACACTTTGATGAAGATGGTATACATTAAACATGGCAGTCAGTGAAAGTTACTCCCACTGTCTCACTGAACCCTCCCCCTCAACATCAACAAAGCTGCAACTGCTGGGAAGAGGTTGATAACAATATCAAAATCAATCCTGAAGAAGTTTCTCAATTAATTCTATAATGGAAGAGAATGTCTCACTTACTTATAGTTACAAACCCAAGATGTTACATTATTCTGTTCACTGGTCACAAGTTTCTACGACATTCAAGATGTGTTGAACTTGGTATTCTGTGATCAAATCTTTGCTGCGAATGAGGATGGTATCAACAATACTACGGCAAGTTTTTGCACTTATCAACTTCTAGTATCCTAAATCAAGGTGAGTGTCACTTCACAAAACACTCTGAATTCAGCAGCATCCATAGTACACATATTTCTGATGAAGATGTACTTTTTACATATGATGTGTGCATCTCTCTCTATCTTTTTCTCCATATATATATATATATATATATAAATATATATATATATATATAACTGGCAAGACAAACTGGAATCTAAAGGGCCTTTCCCTAAGATACATCATGCCAAACAAAAGCTTCAACATCTGATCGCTGGATCAGAAATCCAACTTCTAATCAATTCTGCCATGATGCTTCCTAAATCTTTTTTTTCCTGTTTTGTGTGTGTGTGTGTGTGTGTGTGTGTGTTGTTTTTATCAACGATAAAACAAAAAAACAAAAAAATGAAGTGGAGAAGAGAGGGAATACTTTGTGGGGTACGCAATGAACACCTCACATAAAAGATATCACACAACAGAGGATAGGCAACAATCAGTATTTCTGTCATTTGCTAATTTGTCAGAATTATCACAAAAACCTGTCAAAATGCATTCAAGCTCTCTTTTGCACATGCATTCAGCAAACAAAAGAGGTTAAAGGTTAAAGGTCCCATAGCCTTTTACAGCCAACAGGGCAGTGAATTCAAATCCACTTGTCTTGGGCTCAGTGCAGGAAGGCGGGGCACAGTGCAGGAAGGCGGGGCACAGTCCTCCCCTTCTGCTGTATTAACCTTTCCTCAACCAAAGTCAACCCATTCACACATGGATGACGTGAGGAAAAACAAAGTGCCTTTTCCAAGGACATAACACAGTGTGGGGATGACGTGAGGAAAAACGAAGTGCCTTTTCCAAGGACACAACACAGTGTGGGGATGACGTGAGAAAAAACGAAGTGCCTTTTCCAAGGACACAACACAGTGTGGGGATGACGTGAGGAAAAACGAAGTGCCTTTTCCAAGGACACAACACAGTGTGGGAATGAAGTGAGGAAAAACAAAGTGCCTTTTCCAAGGACACAACACAGTGTGGGGATGACGTGAGGAAAAACAAAGTGCCTTTTCCAAGGACACAACAAAGTGTGGGGATGACGTGAGGAAAAACAAAGTGCCTTTTCCAAGGACACAACACAGTGTGGGGATGAAGTGAGGAAAAACAAAGTGCCTTTTCCAAGGACACAACACAGTGTGGAAACTGGGCCTTGAACCCTGACAGACAACCACTGGTGGCGGACTGGGGAACGGCCCCCAGATATGAAGGTTACCTGCGATATAAGTCAGGCTTGCCTGGTCGAATAAACAGTCCCGGACCAAATGGCGATGTTTCTACCAGGACGGGGCGGGGTAACAGGTGGCACTGTTACACCATATCAAATTCCCCATGTGTTCTGTGACAGGTTCATCATGTGAGTAAGAGGCGCATAAAAACCTCTAGCCCCGGGGAAGGAAAACCTCGGAGAAACAAACCAGGGTAGGGGATGCTCTTAAGCCTTGGTCGGCAAGTCGCCTATGAGAGGGAAACTCGGACAAGAAAACCAACGCCGAAGATGGCTGTACTGTGGGCCCCTGGGGAGTAATGGCAGTACAACGCATTTACGTCATGGATGGAAAACCTCAAATCTTTTCGAGATGGTGCTCTACCAGTGGAGTCCCGCCATGCTAGTAGAGTGCCGGGCCCTGTGCCCAGCGGCCCGGAAGCTCTACGGAGGACTGGAGGACCTGCGACGTACTGCCGCCTTTGTCGAGGAGACAGGGGAATCCATCTGATAAATGACGAATGAGACAACAACAACAGGAGTCCAACACCGTACTGATTCAGTCATGGCATCTCCAAACGAGGATAACATTCAATTCAAGAACCAAACTAGCCACATACACAAAAAACAACAACAACCAGAAAAGCAGTAAGTGCAACATAAGTCCTTCCATCAGCAATCCAAACTGACTGAGAAACAAAAGTGTCAGCAGTTTAATTAGTGAAATCTTCAATTGTTTAACTCAACTATCAGTGACAGGGTGTTGAAAGAAATATATTAAAAACCTGACAGACAGTGAGCTGTTGTCAACAGGACAGTCAAGTTTCATTTAATATTTATTGTTCAAAGTCACATCTTTAGATTCTAATTAGTCTAAAAACAAAACAGCAGAAGAAACACTGCAGTAGTTGAGGCTGACCAAAAATATTGCTGGAGTTGGCAAAAAAAAACATGAGTACTCATCGAACTTCCCTAAGTGATTTAAATACTCGCCCTGATCTTTGCATTTCATAGAATTTTCAACAGTTGTCCATATAAAACACAACTTAAAACACGTAGGAATAAGAATTAACAAACATGCTACATGATCTCATTAAACTGGGCATGTAACAAACAGATGAAATACATAGACATTAAATATTTCTCAAAGAAAAATGCCTGTATACAATTATATTAAAAAAAAAAATAAAAATAAAAAAAAAAGAGAGAGAAAAAGATTGAATTAATTTAGTTTTATTTCTTTCAGCCTCTCCATTGCAGTCAATCAAAATAACAAACAAAAATAAACCAACCAAAAAAAACCTGACAGACCCTCCACATTAATCAATCCACATTACAGGTGACATTCCTTCCTATGCACACACCAGCCCACCAATTAGTGCGCAGTGCGATAGTAGGCAAACCCCACCGAGAACATGGCTGCCATTAATCCTCCAACCACCAGCGACAACTTCATCATCTGCACACAACAAAATAACCACACTTTTGATTAACTGTCCAACAAACCACAAAGAACACACTTTTCTTTAATTGCAGCCAGTTCAATGGCAAGTAACCAGTTTAGAGCACGGCTGTAAGCTTTGTTTGTTGTGCTTTGACTTATCTGTTATACAGCTGCTTTGATTTCTCTGTAAAAAGAAGTTTGTTTAAAACATCTTAAATGTAATGACATGTTTCTCACTTTCTTCACAGCAGCCACCTGCTATTGTTGTGTTTTTTTTTTAATTAAACAGCAATTTACTTTTGATGTGAATGAATGAAGAATGATATGGATACTTATAAAATAGTGCCAATCCTCAGTGGGAGTCCAAGCTCTAAGCACTTTACAAATGCTGGGTCATTTGCACAGCTGGCTGCCTGTGTGGGTACAGCTGACTGACGGCTACCATTGGGTGCTCATCATTCATTTCCTGTGTCATTCAATCAATTTCAGGTGTGCACACATACACTCTCAGACAGACATGTAACATTTTATGTGTATGACCATTTTATTTACCCTGCCATGTAGGCAGCCACACTCTGTTTTTGGGAGTGTACATGCAGAGTATGTTCTTGTTTTCATAACCCACCAAACGCTGACATGGATTACACAAACTTTAACGTGCGGATCTGATCTTCTGTGTGTGTATACACATGAAGGGGTTCAGGTACAAGCAGGTCTGCACATATGTTGACCTGGAAGATTGGAAAAATCTCCACCCTTTACCCACCAGGCACTGTCACTTAGATTCGAACCTGGGATGCTCAGATTGAAAGTCCAACGCTTTAACTACTCGGCCATTGCGCTGTAATGTCTTTTGAACAACATGCACAAACAGTGCTTTTATTTTCATATCCTACATGTTTTTGTTGGTCTGTTGGTATGATGTACTTGCTGGTGGTGTTGTTGTTGTCATAGTTACTGGTGGTGGTGATCGTGGAGAGGTGTGTGTGTGTGTGTGTGTGTGTGTGTGTGTGTGTGTTTGTGTGTGTGAGAGTGTGTGTGTATGTGTGTGTGTGCGCACACACGTGCACACATGTGCATGAATGTACATGTGTGTGTGTGTGTTTGTGTGTATGTGTGCTTGTGTGCGTGGATGTGTGTGCGAGTGATTTTTCTTACAGAGACCTTGAATTTATCTGAAATAGACCTGGTCACTAAATATGAGCACCAGCAAGATGAAACATTCTCTCAAATGTACAACACACAAACATCAAGGGAGCCAATAAGTGAATGAATATTCTATCCAGAAGCTGAACAGTTGAAGAAACACACATACATCACCGTATCCTATGACAAAACAAAAATTTGAAATGAAAGAAAGCTGCGTGCGGATACACACCACAAATGAATCTGTAAAAAACACAAACACACACACACACACAGAGAAGCACACTCCCAATTCAACAAACACAACTCACACTGCTGCCTGATGACTTGTTTTTGCCTTCCGCAGCGGCATCAGCCATGTCACCCATCATCTTTTTGTACATCGTCTTCTCATTGTCCGTTTCTCTTTTTCGTTTCTGGGTCCACAACGACAGTTCTCTGTGTAATAACTGAAAAATGAAAAGATCCAAATATTACAAGTGAAACTAAACGATTCTGCTGCATATTTCAAGAAACCATATCTTAAAAAAACAACACAACAAAAACAAAACAAAACAAAACAAAAAAAACCCACCCCCAAAACCACATCACAAGCAGTTAGTGAAATACACCAAAGAGATAAAATCCCTTGTGGCTAAAATTCAGATATATATATATAACTGGCAGACAGACAGACAGAGACAGACACAGAAAAATTGACGAAGCAATTAAAGTCTTGTATATCTAGCACACATTCTTTGACAATGATACACATACATCAGCAGACAGTCAGCTGAGTGTGCAGACATGTGGTTAGAATGACTATCAGACTGCTGATATGGTCTAAGAATTATACAGACTGTATTGACACGCTGCAAGAATGATTGTAACAAACTGTGCTGAGATGTGCCTGCCACAGTCTCTGCCTGCTATTAGTTTATTTCTTTCCTTGTATAAATCTGTCTTTCTGTTCTTAGGCCAGTGACTGCTTTAATTTCTCCCCCACAAATATGTTTGAATGGAAAAGATATATTTCCTATTAATGTGTTCAAGCTGTGTCTTTGCTCTGGCAGTTTTATTATCAAGCAGAAAGATGAGCCTGCTCTGTTCTGCTTCAGCACCCCTGCCCAGTGACCGTCGCGGTTACCTCCCTTGTGCCTGCACCGCCCCTTGCCCACAGAGCAGGTACATGCACGGCCCATTGAACTTCGACAGTGCTGGTTTCTTCTGCCCTACCGCCTAACTCTGCTGTTACCCAGACTAATATTGGCACTTCCACGTCAGAGTGCCTCTTAATAACTCGATCCTGCCACTTGGCAGTGCTCGGGCCGATCTTGTCTATCCCTTTATCCGTCAACGCACAACAGCTGAACGTCAGTCCTCTCGCAGGAGCTATTTGCGAGGTTGGACCGCCATTCAGCTACAGGGGGATGCACATCCCACGGCAAGCCGACGGACTGCCACCCCCTCGTCCACGACGCCCATAACACTGGATTATGGCGCCATCATGCCACATGCCCCAACCGTCTCACGTCAGATGGCGACCGATTCGGGTAGGGATGCCCACAGCACTAAGGAAGGTATTCAGGAGTGCTTGGAGCTCCTTCTTTATTTTTCTTGCTCTTAAAAAAAAAATTTTTTTGGAGAGGTTATTTTGAAGTAATATCTAAGACTGGGACATTACCTTTGACTCAGGTTCAAGCTTGATTGCTTTTTTCAGGTACCCAATGGCCTTCTCCATTTCCCCTCTCCCACAGTGTGCCTGGAGGTTGAAAACAAAACAAAAACAACAAGCTTTTATCACAACAACATTCAACAGTCAAGCTACAATGTTTGAAAGGAATGAACAATTATTTGTACAAAATGTTTAAATGTCAAGCTATTAAGATGC
Source organism: Babylonia areolata (assembly GCF_041734735.1). NCBI lineage: Eukaryota > Metazoa > Mollusca > Gastropoda > Neogastropoda > Buccinidae > Babylonia > Babylonia areolata. The sequence goes on along the minus strand of NC_134880.1, from coordinate 51,710,084 downwards.
TCAAAGCAAAACAAGCTTTTGAAGAGAGAGAGAGAGAGAGAGAGAGAGAGAGAGAGAGAATATCAATAAACAAAATACTCCACACACACACACACACACACAAATGCACAAAGAATACAGTATCTGTTGCAGAATCTTTTTCAGCAAACACCAGTCACTACTCATAACTGCAACTCAACAGCAATAATGTGGTCACTTCCTAATTCCTGTGACAGAAATAAAAAAAACAACCCTACCTTGCCCAGTCTGTACAGTGCTTTGACGTTATCTGGTTCACTCTCCAGAACAAATGCGCAGGAGCGAATGACGGCCTGAAAGGCACCAATCTGTTTGAAAAAAACAGTACACCACTTTGATTCAAACGGCCATCACAAGTTACCATTATCTTATCACAACAATGGTATACCACTTTGATTCAAATGGCCATCACAAGTTACCATTATCTTATCACAACAATGGTATACCACTTTGATTCAAACGGCCATCACAAGTTACCATTATCAGAACAATGGTATACCACTTTGATTCAAACAGCCATCACAAGTTACCGTTATCTTATCACAACAATGGTATACCACTTTGATTCAAATGGCCATCACGTTACCATTATCAGAACAAAGGTATACCACTTTGATTCAATTGGCCATCACAAGTTACCGTTATCTTATCACAACAATGGTATACCACTTTGATTCAAACAGCCATCACAAGTTACCATTATCAGAACAATGGTATACCACTTTGATTCAAACAGCCATCACAAGTAACCATTATTTTATCACAACAAAGGTATACCACTCTGATTCAAATGGCCATCAAAAGTAACCATTATCTTATCACAACTGTATACTACTTTGCCAGAAAAGGCCATCACAAATTACCAATATCTTATCACAACAATGGTATACCACTTTGATTCAAATGGCCATCACATGCTACCATTATCTTATCACAACAATGGTATACCACTTTGATTCAAATGGCCATCACATGCTACCATTATTTTATCACAACAATGGTATAACACTTTGATTCAAACAGCCATCACAAGTTACTGTTATCTTATCACAACAATGGTATACCACTTTGATTCAAATGGCCATCACATGCTACCATTATTTTATCACAACAATGGTATACCACTTTGATTCAAACAGCCATCACAAGTTACTGTTATCTTATCACAACAATGGTATACCACTTTGATTCAAATGGCCATCACAAGTAACACTTATCTTATCACAACACTGGTATACCACTTTGATTCAAACGGCCATCACAAGTTACTGTTATCTTATCAAAACAATGTCATACCACTTTGTTTCAAATGGCCATCACAAGTTATCATCTTACCACAACACTGGTATACCACTTTGATTCAAACGGCCATCACAAGTTACTGTTATCTTATCACAACAATGGTATACCACTTTGATTCAAATGGCCATCACAAGTTATCATCTTATCACAATAATGGTATACCACTTTGATGCCAACAGTCATCACAAGTTACCGTTATCTTATATAAAAAAAAAAAAAGGTATACCATTTTGATTCAAATGGCCATCACAATAAAATACCATAATCCCATCACAGCACTTGTATGCCACTTTGATGCAAATGACCATCACAATACAATACCATAATCTAATCTGCTAAATTGCTAAATAGAAAGGAAATTTATGACCAGAAACAGAAAACAAAACAAAACTTTAAACACTGATTTTGGCATTGATGCAACCAATTCATCAACAAAAATCACAACAAACGACAAAATAAAGAAGTGGCTGGCAGGCCATTCAACTGAACAATGGGCATACCTTCAGCTGTGTGGCTGCCATATTGTTGTAGCACTTGATTCGACCATCTGCCATCTGCTTCAGCAATGATTCATCTTCTCCTTTCAATTTCCCTCCAGCTTCAAAGAACGTTATTGCTCTGCCATCAGACAGAAGAGACAGGGTAATTGTCCAAATGGACAGGGGCCATTAAAAGGAAATTTTCTATCTAAAATTACGTTTAATTAACATACTTACCGTGACCCAACTAGTGCAGACTCCGGCAGGGGTCTGACATTCCTGTCCTGTGCAAACTACTATCCGCCTATGCGGAGAAAACGAAAGTACTACGGCTGATAACCTCCCGGAAGTAGGTAACCTCCCCTCTGTCCCCCTGGCTAGTGCCCTCTTTTTTTTTTTTGGTATAATTTCATGATAAAGAGGGACCTTTTCTCCTTGTACCTGAACTGACACCACCCTTTAATGTGTTGTCTGAACCTTCAGCAGAACAGGACTTAATCCTCCCCTCTCCCCAACCTGTACCTCCATCCCTTCTAATATTTCTATTCTGCCCATGTAAAAAGAAGGGAGGAGGGACAAGGGACAAATGCTGAACAGACAGGACAAGGAAAGGAGAGATGAAAGAGGTGAGAAAGAAAGAGAGCTGGATGGAATGAGGGGATGTGCATGGAAGGGGTGAGGGCAATCAAGTGGTCCTGTTTGTGGTGATCTGAGTCATTAACTCTCTCCATACGAACGGCGAAAGAGACGACGTTAACAGCGTTTCACCCCAATTACCAACATCAAAATATTGCAAGAGGAAGCTTCTTATACTGAAGAGGTGAATGTTGACAAAGAATAACCACAATTCTTACGACGGAAGCTAAAGGTTGGGTCATTCAGACACCCACAGGACATCCGAGGGGTCTGTGTAGAGGAGAAGAGAGGACTGGCCGTACTGAGTGAGTTAAAGGCTGTATAGAATGGATGTGTGTATTTTCTTTTTCTTGATGATGCATGTCCAGTTCCTCTTGAGTAACACACAGGATCTTTGAATTGATAAGTAAAGAAAGAGAGAGAGAGAGAGAGAGAGAGAGAGAGAGAGACAGAGAGAGAGAGAGAGAGAGACAGACAGACAGACAGACAGAGACAGAGACAGAGAAGATAAGGCCTAATATTTTTGTGTGTGAGTGAGATGGTAAGATCGGCATGTGCATGTGTGTGTGTCTTTGTGCATGCGTACATGTGTGTCTGCATGCGTGCGTGTGTGTATGCCTTCACGTTGAGAGAGAGGCAGAGGGAGATGGGGGAATGGAACGCACCGATCTAAAAACACACTCAATTCGTATTTATTTTGACATCACCCCTCCAATTCCATTCCTTCAACCACTGACTTCGCATATGCGTGCATGTGCACACACACACAATGGGTAGGCTGCGAGAAGAGTGATGCATAACAGCCAAATGAGAACAGCGAAAGTTAAAAGTACTGACATCCAATGACAGATTAGAGGCGCATATGAACAAAAAGGAGGAGTTTGTATTATACTCCATGTTTGGTGTTACATATACTTACCATGTCAAACTGATGCAAACTAGGCCTATCGGTTTGCTCTGCTTGGCCAAATTTCACGTGGCTAACAGTGAAAAGACGAGCAGTCTTGGTCTGGCCCACTCTCAGCCAATCAAACGCCTCCAAAAGCTATAAGCGCTGAATCATTCCTTTGGCCAAGGCTCTCCACGCCATCTTGTCAGGTTTACGCTCTGTCTCGTCTTAACCTTATATTTCCTGCTTGCAAAGTGGATGATCATTTTATTTTGACTATAGATCACAATCTAAATAACGTTTTCCTGCAGCTGTGAATTGCATTACCAAATTATCAGCTGACGTAATTTCAGCATACAGAAAACATTGATATCAAGTGCTACATTCTTTGCTGAAGAAATAACAAACGGCTTTAAGGCAAACAAGAATGGTGATCATGGTGTCTGTGCACACGTGCGTTTGTGTGTGTGAGTGTGTGTGGAGGGGGCGGGGGAGGGGAGGGGGGGGGGGCCAGGGGGGGTGATGATGTGTATGGGAGTGGTGGTAAAAAGTGTGTGTGTGTGTGTGTGTGTGTGTGTGTGTGTGTGTGTGTGTGTGTGCGCATGCAAGAGCGCGTGTGTGTATGCATGCGTGCGTGCGTGCGTTTGTGTGTGTGTGTGCGTGTGTGTGTGTGTGTGTGTGTGTGTGTGTGTGTGTACACAGGTACTGCTCCCAAACACAGAAATGAATATAGATTTGCTTGTTTTTTTCCCCAAAGTGCTTGTTGTTGTAGGAGTCTTCACTTGATCAAAACGACATAATAATTGACTCTCAGATCTAAGAACCCATATGTTTGGCACAGGAGTTTGTTGGATCAACACAGAATAGAAGAGGATCCGGCCTCTCATTATCGGCATGGATGATATCAAGGTGGCTAGTTTTTATATATATGTTGTTGTTTTTTTATCCCAATTTTGTTGAAAATACACAGGCTTTGCACAGATTTCAGGAACTGCCTCTGGGTTTTTTCAAAAGGTGCTGACTGTATGCGAACACAAATTGGAGTGAAGCTTACAAAGGTGACATGTAATGTGGCACACCACTCCCGAAAACGGAGTATGGCTGCCTACATGGCAGAGTAAAAACGGTCATACACGTAAAAGCCCACTCGTGTACATACGAGTGAACGTGGGAGTTGCAGCCCACGAACGCAGAAGAATAAGAAAAAAGAATTGGCACACCTGTTTCTCAATTCTGACTCACCTGTATGCATAGCAGCCCCGTCTGACTGAAAGACGCTTTTTTTAAATTATTATTTTTTTATAAACTGAAAAGCGCATTTACGCATTCCCTCATAGGTTTCACATCCCTGTATTGAGAAAGACATTGACATAACATTCACATACACACACAAACACTCAAACACACACAAACAACAACAAAAACAAAACTATAAAATAAACAAGAGAGGCAAGGCCTTCAAGACTCACTTGTGATAAATTAAGTCCCCTAGCATTAATTACAGAGTAATTTCCCTTTTTTACTATCTGCACCAAAACGTTTGCAAAATAAATAAAAATTCCATGCTTAGCAAAAGAAGTTCCTGTTTGAACAAAAAAAAAAAAGAAGATAATAATGACTCCTCTTGTTGTTGTGTCAGAATAAGAGGTCAAAGTGCCAAGTTTAGAGAATACAAAAAATATAAATATAACAGTAAATGCAGTTTGCATATAATTAGGCTTCTTTTTTAATTTTTTGTGCCCATCCCAGAGGTGCAATATTGTTTTAAACAAGATGACTGGAACGAACTGAATTTTTCCTATTTTTATGCCAAATTTGGTGTCAACTGACAAAGTATTTGCAGAGAAAATGTCAATGTTAAAGTTTACCACGGACACACAGACACACACACAGACAACCGAACACTGGGTTAAAACACAGACTCACTTTGTTTACACAAGTGAGTCAAAAAACAACAACCAGAAACTGAAAGACACACTGTTCTGGAAAGTGAACAAGCTGCACTGAACTTACCTTGTGTACGCACTGATGGCTGTGGAGTACTCTTCACGGCTGAATAATTCATTGCCACGCAGTCTCTTTTTCTCCCTGTGCCAATAATAATAATACCAATTTTATTTAAAATGAAATTTGGACATAATTAAAGAATATGATTCACTGACTCATCAAACAGATTAAGTATGCTCAGGTAAAGAAATGAACATAGAAACCTTAATTTCATAAAATCCTTCACTTCATCAACATCTGTAATCACTTTTTTTTCTTTCTTTTTTTTATTTTTATTTTAAAATCAGAATACTCCAGTATTATCAATCTATTCAAAGTGTCAGTGTCATGTCTATGCTCCAATGGCCATTGAATTATCATGGAATATCATTTACATACTTGAATCTCAAACAATGGCCTACCTACCTTCTAGAGACTTGAGATGTAATTACAATTATCAATGTGTCTTGAGTTTTTAAGTATAAACAATTCTGTTGGAATTTTGTAAATGTTATATGAATGTGGTCAAGACAGAGCACCATTATCAGTTGTTTCTTTGTTTTGTTTTTGTTTCTTTGTACTTCAAATCTTTTATCTAAACAACAACAACAACAACGCAAACACACACACATCAATACATAAGCTGTTAAATATAAACAAGGAAACTTTGGTGGTAGTGGGCTCAATCCCTAACATCCTAATCAGGGCATTAACCTCAAATCTTAAACACTCTCTCCAGCTCCTTGAAGTGGAACACAACCTCAATACGCCCCAGGGACTTTCCTTGATCTTTATGCCAATTACCATCCATTTCTATTCACTGCTACTTCAGTACAGCATTTTTATTGGAAGCCTAGTATTCTGAAAGTCTGTGTGACACGCTTTGCTAAAACAAATGCGGCAGGTTATAGGTCTGAGATGGCATTCCCCGCAATAAAGAAAGCAAATGTTCAGCAGGCAATGCCTGAGTCTTACCCCATTTCCAGGAGTTCTTTTGCAGACATTTGAGATACCTCTGGGGCTGGAAGCACCTCAAGTATTTCTGCCTCCACAGTCAAAGAAGCATCTCCAGGTATATCTGGCTCTCTGTTGAGGAAAAAGGAAATTTTCTATCTAAAATTACGTTTAAATAACATACTTAACCGTGACCCAACTAGTGCAGACTCCGGCAGGGCTCTGACATTCCTGTCCTGTGCAAACTACTATCCGCCTATGAGGAGAATATGAAAGCAACTACGGCCGATAACCTCCCGGAAGTAGGTAACCTCCCCTTTGTCCCGCTAGCTAGCGCCCTCTTTTTCCAGCAGCCATCTCGACACAAAGTTCTTACCAAGTGTATAACTTTATCAGGCTCTGTTGAGGAAACAAAAAGCTCTAACCACATACATCAGGCTCTTTAATCAAAGAAAAAATCTTACCATGTATAACAGGCTTTCTGTTGAAGGGGGAAAAGTTATTACCAGGGATATAAGGCTTCTTGTTGAGGAAACAAAAAGTTCGTATCAGGTTTATCAGAATCTCTATAAAGAAAAAAAAACTCTTATCAGGTAACAGGCATTCTGTTAAGCGGAAAAAGTTCTTACCAGGAACATCAGGCTCTCTGTTGAGGAAAAACAATTCTTACCAGATATAACAGGCTTTCTCCAAAGTTCTTACCTGGCATATCAGGGTCTCTGTTAGTGTTATGGAAAAATAAAGTTCTTACCAGGAAAACATTACAGATTTCTCTCTCACATAGTCATCTGCAAGCATTAGATTTCACTTTAAAAATGGGCAAAATCATGATCTCATAAACAAGAAATGTTTGTGTCATTTCTCTATTACAGTTCAAGGAAGGCACATTTGTCACTGTTTGATAACATTTATTAGTGACTGTATCTTCTTTTTTTTCTTTTTTCTTTTTTGTGCATTACTTTTGTTACCAACATGTATGTTACTGAGATGAAACCTAACAAGTACGGTAATCAGAAGAAACCAAACATTTTTCTTCACTATTCTTCACTTCCAGTTCCACTATACACTCACATGCATCTGCTTTATTCTTCCAATGACCCCCGGCACACCACTCCCGAAAACGGAGTATGGCTGCCTATATGGCAGGGTAAAAACGGTCATACACGTAAAAGCCCACTCGTGTGCATACGAGTGAACGTGGGAGTTGCAGCCCACGAATGCAGAAGAAGAAGAAGAAGAATTCTTCCAATGAAAGTTCATAATAAATTATTGAGATATACATTGGGATCATTTTGAAAAAACACATGTATTTCCTCCCCTCCCTTCAAACCTGAAAATAAAATATTAGAAATCATTAGTGTACATCAAATTAATATGCAGAAATTTTTTTTAGGGATGGAGTGTGAGATTCAGTGGAGGAGGGATGGGTAGGAGGGTGTGGGGGGGGCATGGGGGCTGTTGTTTAATCCTTACTTGGAATAAAATGCATTTCATTCATAGAGCAGCTTTCTGGATAGTGTGCTCTATAAGTATCCATTATCATTATTATACAGCTATAAAAAAAAATTTAATCAAAGAAATAAATTTAAAAACCCAATCAATCAACCATTAAACCAACCAGCATTCAACAACATTCACACGACATACCTGCCAAACTGACCAAAGCCGAATCTGGCAACTGTCTGTATGGTGGCAATTTCCCCAGTATCCATCATGGCCGCACACATGTCAAGTGCTAGAAAGAAACAACAGTGTGAGATGACAGCAAAAACTGTACAGAAAGTTGCTTTCTACATAATTCACTAAGAAACAGAAAAAATACAAGCTTTATGATGATACCTGCAATTTAATATCATGAAGGGAAAACAGGGGCAGGGAGGGTGGGAGAACTGGCAGTGTCTTTTACCATTCACAAGAGATCAAGGTCACCAGAAGCATGGTCATATGAAATGCATAAATGGCCACTGACAATTTTTTGGAAGAGGCAAAGAACAATGCAGAAAAGCAAAAGAATTTCCACAAACATGGAAAACGGGCATGTCTGAGCTACAGTACAGAATGTGTTGCTGCCTTTTTGTTTTTTGTTGTTGTTTTTTTGCACACACACACAAATACAAAATTGATACACATCATCTATATATTTTATGTGTGTTTAAATACTTTTTTCTAGTTAATTCCTAACAAACTACTTAGTATATCATACAAACTGTTAACACTGAAGTATGTGCTATGCTTTAGCTTAGATATCTGAATGAATTTTAATCTTCAAATGCATTACTTCTTCTTCTTCTGCGTTCACTCGTATGCACACGAGTGGGCTTTTACGTGTATGACCATTTTTACCCCGCCATGTAGGCAGCCATACTCCGTTTTCGGGGGTGTGCATGCTGGGTATGTTCTTGTTTCCATAACCCACCGAATGCTGACATGGATTACAGGATCTTTAACGTGCGTATTTGATCTTCCGCTTGCATATACACACGAAGGGGGTTCAGGCACTAGCAGGTCTGCACATATGTTGACCTGGGAGATCGTAAAAATCTCCACCCTTTACCCACCAGGCGCCGTCACCGTCATTCGAACCTGGGACCCTCAGATTGACAGTCCAACGCTTTAACCACTCGGCTATTGCGCCCATCAAATGCATTACTATTTGCTATCTTTTATATATACACAAGTGACAACATACTGGAGAAACACCTGTCACTACAAGGAGAAACACCTGTCACTACAAGATATTATTCATGCCATGGCTAATCCCAATGTGACTGATCAATGACATGGACCCCTGCCAGTGCTACCACCTGTTGCAGAAATAACAGTGCCTGGAGATCAGTTGTTTATGAAGTTTAACAACAAGAACAACAACAAAAAAACCAAAAACAAGTAAAAATGATTACTGATTTCTAAATGATAAATCAAAACCTATACAGACAACTGAAACTTCTGACAAAACGGCATCTTTCTCAGCACAACAGAAAATCAAACAAATGATTAAAACCCAACAAACATCAAATGAACATTGCCAAAAACAGTAGATCAAACTCATTAGTTTAATTCATTAATATTTTCAAAATATTACTTAATTCTTTAAAAACAATTTCAAAATCTTAATTCTTTCTTCTTGACATCAGTCAGAGAAAAACCTTTCTCCACATCTGACAAACTGAAAGTGAGGCTGGACTCACCTACGATGACATCATTTTCTCCCAGGAAGAAGCTGTCAACAGCATCATGAACACAGGTGCCATTCTCCAGAAACATTTTCACCTTGGCACGGACCAGGTTGCCATTCACCGGCCTTGTGTTTGGTGTACCTGGTTTCACCACCTGATGAATAAAACCATATATGCAAAAAATAAGCAAAATTCATTCCTTTTAGCACAGAAACAGCAAAAAGACAGATACTGACAGAGTGAATGAGACAAGACTGACAGAGAGAGAGTGAGAGAGAGAGAGTGAGTGAGACAGTGTGAGAAAGAGAGAGAGAGCATGTGGGAATGAGAGAGTTGAGAGAGTGGGTGCATACATGTGTGCATGTGTGTGTGTGTGTGTGTGTGTGTGTGTGTGTGTGTGTGTGTGTGTAAGTGTGTGTGTGTGTGTAGACGATGTGTGTATTGTCAACTGTAAACATACGAACTGGTGAAGGATGATTTGCAACAACAAATAAATGAACAAAGGGAAAAGACTTTATAGTATGACAAATGTACACAAAACACAAAAAACCCAACAACCCCCCCCCAACCCCCCCAAAAAACAAACAAAAAAACCCCAACCTAACCAAACCAAACCAAACAAACAAACAAAACAAAAAAACCAACAACAGGTGTATCACCTGCATGCTATTTTCCCCTTCAGAAAAATATATAAGTGGTCAAACTTGCGCTATGCATACATTTCTGATATCATTGATGATGTACAGACTTAAAATCAAATCAACAGAAAATGTGTGGTCAAGACCTCCCCAAATCTTTTGCCCTTCTCTGTTACTGTCTTTCCCTCTCAAATCCAAAAGCTGGAACAGACAAATAACTGGCCCAGCACTGCATTTACATCATCAATCTCAATGGCCCCCCAAAACAACAACAACAAGAACAAATGAACAAACAAAAAAAATCTGGCGAGTCACAATTACTGAATTAGTGTTACAACTTGAGAGCCTGTAAAACTAACATGCAGAATAAAGCTCACTTCTTCGTATTTGCTTAAGGCAACTAGTATGTGACAGTAGGAGTGGATAATGGAAGTGTTTTTTTTTGTTGTTTTTTAATGGACTATGGTAGTGATTACCTTCTTTTTCAGTTGTCCATTTCCCAGAAGGTCCATAAATCCATCCTCCGAGTTTGAATACGACTCCTTTTGTTCCTGTGTCATCTTTGTCTGATCAGGATGTCCATCTGGCATTATGTCTGTTTTAGATTGTTTATCAGGTGTATCTTGTTCACCTTCTTCAACTGATGATGTTTCTAGATCAGGTTTAATGTCCTTAAAAATTTCTTTGGGTTTTATGTCCAATGGTGTTTGATTTGGCTGAGCATCAGACAGTACTGGTTGATGACCGTTAAGTGAAGGAACATTCTCATCTTCATTATTTTCTTTTTCTGTTTTCGGTGTTCCTTTCATACTATTTGTGTTTGTATTGCTTTCTCCACAGTTGCAATCAGAACCTTCACCATTTTGTTCTGCTGAAGTCATTCCAGCACTTTGCATATCCTGTTGACCATTAGGTAACTGATCCTGTGTATGAACACTCATCTGTAACAGAAAACCATATTTACATGTCAAGTCATTATTTTCCTTTTCAAAGTCAGATAGATTATTTTTTTTATCTTTTTAAAATGTAAAGCACACTATTTAGGCACGCAGAAGATGGTAAGGTAGTGGGGAGAAGAAGGAAGGGCAATGAGAAGAAAAAGCATTAGTTATTAATGTTATATGTACAATATTGCTACATTTATTAATTTCACAGCCACTACATAGCACATTCCTCATACATTGTCCCCATGGATCTGCTGACATCAAAAACCTTGACTGGAAGTGGAACTCGACACAAACATGGAAGTACACAGCCCCCATGAATATGCTGACATCAAAAACCTAGACTAGATCTCAACATAAACATAAAAGTAGAGATGTTGAAAACAGAGATCACCATGGGAACAACACAGAGATCACCATGGGAACAACGCATAAAAGGCCATGAAATATGGGGCCATTTTCTATAACTTTGTATTCCTAGGTAGCGTAGGCATTCGGTTTTCTCGATCTGAATCCCGTCGAATGATACAGGTGGTGGTGATTTGCATGCGGTTCTGTTGCTGAGGGTGCACAGCAATGTTTGGGCTTTCGCTGGATTGATGGAAGATCCTGTGTCTTTACATCATTGAGCAATATTGTTTAGTTGTTTCTGGACAGCTCTAGTTCTTTCCTGAGCATCTTTCGAAGTTTTGAAGACCAGGCCATCATCCGCAAGAGTAAGCACCTGAGCTATTCCATTGTTGTTTAAGTCTGCAAGACCCTTCGTGTAGACATTGTAGAGGACAGGAGAGAGCGGAGACCCTTGTGGCAGTCCCATGAATAGTTTAGAAGGTGCAGACATCCAATCTCCGAGGCGTAGGACGACGGTTCTTTCCTGAAGTGCTGCTGCTATCCATCTTGTCAGTGTCAAACTCACTCCATACCTTAGCAGCAGCTCTATGAGGTGTGCAAACTGGACTTTATTGTAGGCATCTTCAAGGTCGATTACTACTGCTAGTGTTTCTTCTTTCCTTTGAAATCCTTCATACACCTCATATGCAAAAGCAGCTGCATTTTCCCATGTGGACTTGCCTGTTCTGTAACCACCTTGATTTGAATGGAGAATGTGCCTGTGTTCAAGATCCCTTGCAAGTTTCCTGGCTATCATGCGTTCCATGAGCTTTCCAGCAATGTTTTGCATGGTTAGGATCCGGTAGCCACTTACCTGACGATGGTCCTTTCCTGGTTTTGGTATGGGTTTTAAGAAGCTGTGTGTCCAGTCCTCCGGCACATGTCCATTGTGGAAACTGTTTTGATACAGATTGAAAAGTTTGCTTCTGTCTTCTTCAAATAGTTCCTTGATGTCCGAGTAGTGAACTTTGTCTGGGCCAGAAGCCGATTCTTTCTTGCATTTAGCTATTGCTTCGTTTAGATAATCTATTGTCAATTCATCATCGGGTCCAGTCTGCATAAGGGTTTGGTTTAACTCCTCAACATATTTCTTTTTCTCATCTAAGTTTCTTTGATCGCTCTGTTGTATGAAACGTTTGAGCAGGGCGGATCCTTTTCCTTCGTTTGTCTTAAGCTTGGTTCTGTCAGTGTCTAACATGTCTGTGGTTGTTGTTGTGCACGTTTTCCCTTCCATGCGATGATAAAATTGCCAGAACTCTGTCAATGTTGTGTCATAACTGAGTGCCTCGCAAAATTGTTTCCACTTGTCATTTTTGGCCTCTTGAGCAATGACTTCAAACTGTTTAGTTTTTTCTTTCATTTTTGTTTCAATATCTTTGTCTGGAGAAGGTTTGACGGCCGCATGTTTTTCTATCCAGGCTCTCTCTGTGTCGGTATTCCACCATGGGGGCTGAATATTTTGCATCCGGTTCGGTGCCGTTCTTTTGTTTCTTCTGCGTCTTACTTTTTCAATGATGGTTGTCTCTTTGGTTTCATACTGAAATGGATCACGTGGTTTCATACAGGGTTTATCTGACAGTTTCTGTAGACTGAAAACTACCGGGAGGTGGTCACTGCCTTGGTGTGGAAGCGTCTCTGCATTCATTTCTGCTCTGAATTTTGGAGATGTTAGAGCGATGTCGATCACACTGTCACTGTCCCCTTGTCTTGTTCCAAGGCGAGTTGGGGATGTGGTTGTTAATGGGCTAAGAAGAATTTCCCCTATCATTCCTTCAAGTGCGAGTCCTTGTGGGTTGGTGTTCCGCTGGTCCCATAACTTCGATCTTGCATTAAGGTCTCCACAGATAATGACTGAGTCTCCAAATTCATTCTCTATTTCCTCTAAAAAGGCCCAATCCTCTTTTGTTGTGCAGGTTCCTGGGTGAACATAGGCATTGATGAGCACAATGCTTTTGTGAATTCCGTCAGTTTCAGTTTCACTTTCTCAAGGAGGCGTCACTGCGTTCGGACAAATCCATACACGCTACACCACATCTGTTGAGCAGATGCCTGACCAGCAGCATAACCCAACGCGCTTAGTCAGGCCTTGAGTGCATGCTTACATATTTGTGTACCTATGAAAGTGGATTTCATTTTACGTAATTTCGCCAGAGGACAACACTCTCGTTGCCATGGGTTCTTTTTCAGTGCGCCAAGTGCGTGCTGCACACGGGACCTCGGTTTATCGTCTCATCCGAAAGACTAGACGCTCAGTTTGATTTTCCAGTCAAACTTAGGAGAAAGGGTGAGAGCGGGATTCGAACCCACACCCTCACGGACTCTCTGTACTGGCAGCTGAGCGTCTTAACCATTCTGCCATCTTCCTCCCTTAATTCCGTCAGGTTTTTCAAGACGCACACCCACTAGTTCACATGAGTTGCTACACCATTTCTCTAGATTTATGGTGGAAACTTTGTTTTTTTAGGTTTTTGTTCAGTATGATTGCTACTCCTCTTCCTTCATTCCTTTGAAAGACTGTGAAATTCTCAAACTGTATTGGTCTGTCTGCACTTGTCCTGGTCTCTTGGAGACATAAAATGTCAAAATCATATGCCAATTTCTCAATTGTTGAGATTCTCATTCTCGCGCTGGAACAATTCCAACTGCCGATTCTAAAAAAATTCTTTGACAGCCGCTCTGCTTTTGTCATTCTGCTACCTAAGCACAATCTTTTCCCACCTCTTTTGCCATGCCTGTTTTGGGGTTTTGGGGATCTGAATTTATGTCCCGTGCTATGCAGCTGATCCCCGAGGTGCACGCAAGACAGGGTTTTGTTAGTATCCATAGAAGGGTGTTCTATGTGGTGAGGGAAAATATTTGGTCGCCCTGAACAAACATGAACACACATACAACATGATACATGGCAGACTGCTATGGACCTTCACTGAAACTTGGAAGTAGCACTGCTGGTCTCCACTCAAAATCAACTACTCATTCTCTGCAGCTAGCAAGTGTATGAACATAATCCTAATTGTAACAGAAACTATTGTTATAAGCATGTTATGAATGCCAGTACCACCTACTCTCTCCACGGCCACACCCTCCAGCAAGTTCCCTTTGCTAAATACCTCAGGTTCACACTGCAGATTGACCTTTCCTGGGACGAGTGTATTGATAGTACCTGTGCAAAAGCCAACAGAGCCCTGGGCTTCCTGAGGCGAAACCTGAAGGTGTGCTCCAAGACGAACAAGGAGCTGGCCTACAAGGCCCTAGTTTGGCCAATTGTAGAGTATGCCAGCACTGTTTGGGACCTCTACACTGACATGCAAGCCTCCAGGACTGAAAAAGTCCAGCAAAGAGTAGCCATGTTTATCTTAAACCGACACAGGAATACCTCTAGTGTAAGTGACATGCTCCACCATCTCCAGTGGCCTTCACTTGAGGAGTGCTGACGCATTGCCAGGCTTTCCATGCTATATAAAACAAAGCATGGTGAAGCATGTATAAAGTGCACAGCCCTCAAATCTCTGTCCCCAAGGGCAGAAGAAGCCAACACAGTCAGCCGTTCCAACGCATCCCCTGCCGTACGGACTACAGAAACAACACCTTCCCAAGAATGATCCACGACTGGAGCACCCCCCCCTCCCCCCCTGAAACAGTCCAGTCCCCAACGTGCATCTTCCTCCAGAGGGTGTCTAAGCAGTAGACTATTCATTCCTTGTCATGGTCAGGAAGCTTGTAAATGTAGACCCCCCCCTTTTTTTTTAAATTTTATTTTTTAAAGACGAATGAGGGAATTCATGTTAATAATAATTTTACCCCACTAATTTATCTCAACCCTTTGGTTTAGTGATACAGAATGCGTCAGGTCGGTTCATGGCATGAAACTGCCTTAATTTGTTCTTTGGACGAAGCGTGGAAAAAACACAATCCACTGTGTCATCATCAGCTGTGTCTATCCTCTCTTTTGAACTCATACAAAATCGATTTACTTAAATGCGCTCGTTTTGAATATGAAGCTGACAAGCAGAAGAAAAGATACTCACTGTGTGGCCTGTAAGAAAGCAGCAAAAACAATTTCTTCCTTGAAAGTTACTTTCGCTATTATCCCTTGTAGGGCACTCAGAACAATCTAGACTCAGAAACTGTTCTGTTCAACTTCACAACATTACGATACAGATAAAATGAAATAATCTGATCGCTTTAAATTGCTTTTTAAACTATAGAACTATTTTCCAAAGACTACAAATGTTGATATATTTTACAGAAACATTACTTTCATCAAACTGTTCGCGTTGATGTCGTAATAGGTGAGCGTCTGTTTTTGCTTCACCGCGAACTTCTGCTGTGAAAGATCGTGGCTTCCAACACATGCTCCAGTTGTGATGCGCTGATCGTGAACACCGAAAACCGGATGAGTGTACGTGTGTGTGTGTTTTTGCACATCCAGGACAGGGTAAGTGTGTGTGTGTATTTATGTATGTATGTGTTGCAGGAGAGGGTTGGAATGCAAAATTGGGACGGAGAGAATCTCATTTTTGCATCCTAAATTCCTGAGCTGATTTAAATTTTTTTTAAAATTTAGCATGCTAAAGTGCGATTATACAGGTCTTCTTCTTCTTTCCCTTGACTACCGCCTTCATCATTGTGAAGATTCTGTAGACTATAAGGTGAATGGTGTGGGGTGGTAACTCGGTACTGGTATGAGTTATTTTTGTGTGTAAGTGCAGCCACCCTTTATTATGTGAATGTATGTGCCGTGTGTGCATGCATGTCATTGTCAGGGTGATCATGAGAGTGTGGAGAGAGAGCGGTGGTGGGTGCATGTTGATGTGTGGAGTTCAGTGTGGAGGAATGAAGAGGAATATATCCATATTCCATATGAAGTGACTCTGAATGGCACTTTGCTCCTTTTGTTACTCTGTCTTCTTTTCTATTTGGATGAAATGAATAATGAGATGTTATTCAGCAGAAACAAGTGATTGTCAAACCTCGCAAACATAAAACATGGTTTAAACGTGCATGTCTTATGTGTACTGGAGATGGCTGGTGCATTGGATTGTCTGTATTTTGGGGGGTAGGGTGGAGAAGAGCCTGGTGGGGATGGTGGTGGTTGTAGATCTTTAGGTGTATACCATTGTGTATGCACCCAATGAGACTGGAGATCATGTTTAGGAGGGGAGGGGGCAGTGGCAGACATGAGTATAGGTATTGACACATATGTATGTGTATGTGTGTGCTCTATGAAGCAGAAAGAGACAGATAATCAGAGATGATAAAAGAAATTGAAAGTGTACATATACAAGCCATACAAATCTCAGATTTTTTTCCTTTCTTTTTGAACTCTGAACATTTGGTTGACTATGTCACTATGTGTATACTGAATGCTTCATTTGGCCCAAGCTTACCTCAGTTGACCCAGTGTTGTTGTTTTTTTGTTTGTTTTTTTTTGGTGGTTTTTTTTTTTCTTCAGTTTGTCTTGGTTTGGTTTTGCTTTGTGTTGGTTGGTTTACTTTGGTTTTGCAAAAACATTCTAAATTTGAAGAAAAAAAAAAGAAATGTTTCATCAGGATCCAGTCTGGTTTAGGTACTGTAAAAATGGAAGAGTTTTCACCATATCATGATTTTTGTTGCAGTAAAAATGGAGGTGTTTTAACCTCATCTTGGTTTTATTGCAGTAAGGATAGAGGGGTTTTCACCATATCCTGATTTATGTAGCAGTGAAAATGGAGGTTGTTGTTTGTTTTTTTTTTTACCTTATCTTGATTTTTGTTACAGTAAAAATGGAGGGGTTTTCACCTTATCTTGATTTTTGTTGCAGTGAAAATGGAGGGGTTTTCACCTTATCTTGATTTTTGTTGCAGTAAAAATGGAGGGGTTTTCACTTTATCTTGATTTTTGTTGCAGTGAAAATGGAGGGGTTTTCACCTTACCTGGACAAAGAGTATGATCCCCTGCTGGCTGGAAGCATTGACGGGACGGATGAGTACCCACATGACCGTGCCATTGCTCGTGCATTGTCTGCCAAGTACAAACCCAATAAACGAGTGAAAGGAGACCCCAAATTGACTCTGTTTGTTGCTCGTCTTTCTCCAAAAACAGATGAAGAAACTCTGTACACAGTGTTTCGACAGTATGGGAAAATCCGACAGCATCGTTTGGTCAGAGACATTGTGACTGGTTTCTCGAAATGCTACGGTTTTGTGGAGTTTGAGAGTGAAAAATCAGTCCGCCATGCTTATTTAGAAGGAAAAAACATAACAATTGATGAAAAAGAAATTCTGGTGGATTATGAACATGGAAGATCTCTGAAGAACTGGATCCCTCGACGGTTAGGGGGAGGGTTTGGTGGGAGAAAAGAGTCAGGTCAGTTACGATTTGGAGGACGCGACAGGCCTTTCCGCAAGCCTATTATGGCAGCTCCCCTGAGACAGGCAGCAGACAATGAGAACAGGGCAGGTCCTCATGAGAATCCTAGGAATTACAAAAGTGCTGACAGAGGATGGAGAGAAACAAGGGAACGAGACTTTGAAAGATCCAGACGAGACCGTGATGGCTTTAGACATGAACATCGTCATCGACGTCATTCACGCTCTCCAGAGTACAATAGATTTGTGAAGAGTAATGATTTTACAAGAAAATGATTAAAAAAAAAAAAAATCAAATTTCGAAGAAACAGTTGCTTGCGTGTATGGATGTCTGTGAAGGGGAATTTCATTTTCATATGTAATGCATTTTTTGCTGTAGCGTAATATATTTTTTTTTAGTGTAACAGTTGCTTGGATGTATGGATGTCAGTTGAGTGGAATTTCATGTTCACATGTAATACACAATGTGCTGTAACAGTTGCTTGGATGTATGGATGTCAGTTGAGTTGAATTTCATGTTCATGTATATTGCATAAGGTGCTGAAAAGATTGTGGTATTTTTGTTACTGTGACGGAGTGTGAAAGGATTGTTGTAAACACCAGTACTTACTCAGTACACTTGCATATGGTGTGTGTGTGTGTGTTCCAGTTTGCCACAGATTCTGTCATCTGCACCATTTCCATCCATCTGATCCGTGATATCAGTGATAGATTCTCTGTCATCTGCACCATTTCCATCCATGTTGTCAGTGATCCATAGATTCTGTGTTATGAACACCACGTTCATCTGATCCATCATGACCATGTTATCCGTGATCAGTAGATACTCTGTTTCGACAGTAGCACCGACTGTCTGATCAATGATAGATTACCTCCACAGTCATGGTCTTACAACACATCCATTTTCTTTCTCAGTTTGAGGAATTCAATTCAATTCAGTTCAAAATACTTTATTATCTGCTTCAATCAAAACAGTAAATTCTCTTTTGGCTCACATCATGCCCATCAACAAATACCAAAGAGAAGTGACATACCTTTCACTGATCACCCTATAGATAACAATCATATCTGTTACTGCACTACTACCTGTTCAGTCTCTAAAATGTAATTATGTGGTTTGAAACAGACAATTTACATTAATTGATGAGGTATGTATTGGAAAAAAAGAGAGGAAAAATACTGATGAGTTGTATATATTTGAAAAACCGAGGAAAAATAGTTAATAACTTGAATATAATTCTTGTGTTAGTTACTTTGATAGTGATGTGTGTGTGTGTGTGTGTGATAAACTGTCATTTTGTTCGAACTTGACTCATTTGCATGCTTGCTTTCATCATGGGCTTCAAGTCCCACATTAACTTTTATAGATCTACAGGTGGTTTTTACATGTTTGACCATTTTCTACCCTTTTAGGCAGGCATACCCACAGATTTAAAGTCTAATGCTCCAACCACTCAATTATTGCACCCATGATTCATTTGCTAATCTTAAATATTATGTGAAAAAGCAAAACAAAACAAACCAGTTAATATATATAAAATGTATGCACATGGACCAGTTTTTAAAAAGAAAATATTTTTTATTTTGTGGTATGGCTCGGTGTTTACAGTGACAGCTATTTTGACAGGAATCAGCTGTCAGCACCAGTAGCCTCTTTTTTGACTCACTTGTGTAAACAAAGTGAGTCTGTGTTTTAACCCAGTGTTTGGTTGTCTGTGTGTGTGTGTGTGTGTGTGTCCGTGTGTGTGTGTGTCCGTGGTAAACTTTAACATTGACATTTTCTCTGCAAATACTTTGTCAGTTGACACCAAATTTGGCATAAAAATAGGAAAAATTCAGTTCGTTCCAGTCATCTTGTTTAAAACAATATTGCACCTCTGGGATGGGCACAAAAAAATAAAAAAAGAAGCCTAATTATATGCAGACTGCATTTACTGTTATATTTCTATTTTTTGTATTCTCTAACTTTTTTTTTTGTATTCTCTAAACTTGGCACTTTGACCTCTTATTCTGACACAACAACAAGAGGAGTCATTATTATCATTTTTTGTTCAAACAGGAACTTCCTTTGCTAAGCATGGAATTTTTATTTATTTTGCAAACGTTTTGGTGCAGATAGTAAAAAAGGGAAATTACTCTGTAATTAATGCTAGGGGACTTAATTTATCACAAGTGAGTCTTGAAGGCCTTGCCTCTCTTGTCTTTCTTTTTTTGTTTGGTGGTGGTTGTTGACAGCAGAGCAGACATGTCTACTGGCTTTTCAAACTTTTTTTCAAATGCCAAAAGAGAAAGGGGCTTGTCAAAGGCAAGAGAAATCTTGTGTATGGAACATTAAAGTGACCTTCCTTGGCAAACAAGACTTCAAAAGGCAGTATGCCCCAGAGATCCCATGATTTTGTATGGTGCATTAATCATGTGATATCTGTGCTCATGTACAGCCTGCGCTTTCGAAAGCAGCATTGGTGCTTAAACCTTGGATGCTTGCAAATAGTTATCTTTTCACCTTCTGTGCATTTATGGTGTTATCAACTCGGGAGTGGAATCTGCACTGTTGGCAGTGAAGTCAAGTCCTGGTATTGAAATGTCGTATTTATAAGCTGGAATCTGAATGAGAGTATTTGGTTTTATATTTGTTTTCTTGGGATCTATTGAAAGAGAGATAAGCCAGCAAACAGCTCTACTTTACATAAATAGCACTTAAGACTGAGTACACTTTTGATTGAATGACCCAGTACATTTCCCATGACTTTGTTGGATTTATTTGATTAGATTGTGTATAATTTTCATCATGTTGCTCATCTGGTCACTCTTAATGGCAGTGTGCATCTGTGTTAATTTGTTCTTTTTGTTTTATGTCAATCGTTAATTGTGATTTTTGACTAAAATCCATCCCCTTCTATTTCAGACATATGTTGTTATATAAAACGCTTCCGATGGAAGCAGAAGGAACTGCAGATTCTGTAAATGAATGAAATAAAAATGTTTTCAATTTCACATTCATAGATGATATGCATGGGGGCATTTGCATTACCAGAGTTACCATCAGTTAGCTTTTTCGCTTACAAGGTCAGACCCCAGTTTTAGTTTATTGACATTGTTCCAACAGGTTTTCTTCAGCAAAGAATAACATTCTAACAATGAAAATGGAATGCAAATTTCTGTTGCATTGTGAATGTTCGTTGCGCCTTTCTTCGCACAACTGTGTACACCCTAATTTCCCACTATCATTTCATGAGAAAAGCTATTCAACAACAACAAAAAAATCTTTAAACCATGGATGGTGAAAAAAAAGAAAAGAAAAAAAAGAATCATGTGATGAATTTCAGTTCTTTTAAAATCAGATGATACTGATGTTTTATAATACATAATTATTTAGGATCGACATAAAAATAGCACCTACAATATAGTAATGGAAAATTGATTAAATGATTTAGACCCATTAATATAGCCATAAGTTTTATGTTAATATAGAAAAATCTTTGTAGAGGTAATTTGGATCCTGATGTAAAACAGAGAGAGCAGTTTTCTTTAAAGATATGGAATTATATGGAATTTATCATTTTATGTCAAAGTCATCTCCAATTCAGGTCTTGTTATTTATGATAACCAAAGGGCAGTTTAATCTGGATTTACTCCTGATGTTTTAAAAGTGTCAAAGGTATAGGCACCTATAGTTCTGAGGGAGTGCACCTGTAGTTCTGAGCGAGTAAATAAACTATGAGAGAGAGAGAGAGAGATAGAGCTTGGGTGATGGAGTAAGGGTAGGTGGGTATAACCATATGTTCTTTTGTTTTTTCAAACTGACACTGTGACAGCTTTATAAATTATGTAGTCTATAAATTATATAATTTTGCAATTTTTATATATATGTTCAGCGCACACTTGATGCATATGCACACACATGCAGAGAAAGCAAAAGCATGCATATGCACATCACTTGAAATCTGCATTCATGCACAATCATCCATCTTATGAAAAAGAAAGAAAAATTGTCTTCAATTCTAAGCCATTCATACTCTGTTTTCATGGTGACTTGTGTATAATGCAGTCACCCCAGAACCAAAGACTGTAAACTGGAAAATAACGACAGAAACATTTTTCCAATTTAAAATTTCTTTATTCAATGCTACACTAAAATAATACATAAAGATGAACAAGAAGAAAACACAGATGTGAGAGTGACATGGTGGTTTCATATCCCATCCAATTAATCTCCAGACAATCACTATACGGTCATATATTTTGATTACTTTACAACCTGCCCTCTAAAAAACAAAACATGAACAAAGTAACCTAGGAATGGAAAACCAGAAATTGCATTCAACAAAACAATCACATTATTGGAGAAAATAGAAGTGATTTAAGTAGGAGCATTTGACACATGAGCAGGCAGACTGTCACTGTCACTCACAAGAAATGTATGAAAACAGGCTTTGCTTTTCTTGCCAGGCAAGTCTTCTGTTCTGGGTGTATATCCAGAAGTTTATTTAGTTCGTAACACTGACTGTAAGTGTAGCACTGTTTCTGATATTGTACATTAAAGAAGGGTGGTGGCTGCTGGAAGGGGAGTATAATTCTAGGAAAATTGGTGTGAGGTGTGTGAGACTGACACCCATGTCATAGAAGAAACAAACAATCCATCAAATTTACATTTACACTGGTAGAATGAGGTGAAAACAAAATTTATTGTATACATGTCAATTCAACTGCCATTCGTGGAGCCTACATTCACAACCCAGTACCCAAATCACTGTATGTACAGACCTGTGTAGTCAGAGTAAACAAAACAGTGAACATGGACACTGGTACCAAACATCTTTTCAAAATCAGGCCAACCTACTTGGTTTATTTCTTTCTTTTTATAACACTTTGATGTGATATTGACACCAATAAACGGCATGTGCATATTCCACAAAACTGCATAATTGTATTCCGATGATTATACAAGCAAGAAGAGACTACCATAACAGTGTCCCAAAGATAAAATCTTTTTATACCAAACGGCACCACCGAACCTTGCTAATATTTGTTCATCACATTTTTTGGGGGAATAAAGCTCTTTCAACCAGAATGCACATATTGGTATGACAACTTGCCAAGTGGAAAAAAGTCTTTTCACCTGGGATGGTACGCATGTTTGGAACTGTAACTTGCTAAACAAAGTATGTACCTTGAGCTTCCATTGCCATAAAATACCATCACGATCTCGGGATAGTATTACTGTTATTTTAAACATTAGATGTGTACTTCTCTGACCAGATACAAGCAAGCCTGCACAAAATTATGTTACAGATGAGAGAAACACACACATACACAGCCACACAAAAACATACATATTTCTGGTATCACATTTCCAGCTGGGCATGTGAAAAGATCCCTTTGGGAGCCAAATGCATTAGAGTTGGGGGAAGTTTCTGTCCAACCTGACGCCATAATGACACCAATGGCGGATCAGGGAAGGGTTTCAGTAACTTCACCTTAACCCCTCTCTCCACCCAACCAAGAAACACACACAAGCTCTCTCCACCCCACCAAGAAACACATGCACACACACAAAGAGTTAAACACAGTTTAAGAAGCGACATCATCACATGATAAAAGGCTTTTCTTCAGGCTCTTTATATCATTTTATTCCCTTGTGTTTAAAACATTTTGTTCAGGTATTTGTCTACATAATAAAATAAAAAGGCATCCATTCTGCTGTATGCTAAGATGATAAACACCTTTTTTCTTATTATTTTTTTTGTGGTTTGGAGTAAATACCAACTTTGTTTATCTTTACTGCTATCAAGATCTATGTTCTTTCGAGGTGAGTTTCTGCCCATGACCGGAATGCATGCTTGGTCCCCGCGTCATGGTGAAGTTTTAATTGATTAGGATTTAATTAGGGACTTTAGTAACTCAAATAGTGCACAGAAAACGAGTCGAACAACTGCCGACTCCATCAACATTCTTTTCGGTAGTGAACACTAAACAATGAATTTGGGATAAATTTCTATTTATTACCTGCATTTTGTGAGCTAAATATACATGAAAAATCAAATTTTAAACACAACATATTAATCAGTAGAGTGGTGGCTTAGTAGTAATGCACCCAACAAGGAAACAAGCAGAATGTAGTGTAAGAGTACAAATCTTTCATATGGGATTGATATTTTAAGTCCAGTGTAATGCATGCACAAGTAAAAGAACCCATGGCAACAAAAGGATTGTCTTTGGCAAAATGTATCATTCTGACAGTAAAACAGAAACTTGCAGACAAAAAATATAAGAAAGGGTGGTGCTTCACAGTGGCACCATGCTTCTTCCCCATGGAGAGAGCAGCCCAAATTTCACAAGAGCAATCTCTGTTGTGACAAAAAATTAACACAATCATTAGGCCGTTTGCAAAGTAGTAAATCTCGACCATCTCTGATTTAACTTTTATGACTCTTAAGTTAAAAATTATAATTCATTTTGTTTGAGGACGTCATTCTTTACATAAACATGCCAAACATTCAGAAGCTTTTTGTCATGCCACCATACACAATGCTGCCTGATGTGCTTTGTGCATGACCTGCAGTGGTAACTGCAAACCTGTCACACAGTTCCAAACAGGAATTCCACATGCAACCAATAAACAGAAAACGATCAAGACTGCTACGCTTTGTCTTCAACATTTCAGACACTTTTGTGCTTCATCACAATTCCTGTCTTGGGAAGGTTTTAAATACTTCAGCCCATGAGATCCCTTTCTGTACCATTCTTTACCCAAGTTCTGATTTGTGTTTAAACTTTATTATACATAATTCACACAGATCTGTCCATAAAGTTCTAACATTCTGCAATTTCTTGCTACTGATGACTGTGATGTCACCTGAATGGATGGATACTCGACAGGTAATAATCTGCACCTGAGTGTGCTGGATGCCATTATTCAATTTACAGTGAATAATGGGTAGTTCATTGCTCTGAGGTTATTTGTTTTTATTCTAAAAGGACAAAAGTGCAGAAGAAACAATCTATATGAAAAAGCGGGGGATACACACACAAGCGGCACCAAAATACACTATCACAACCAAGGACTGCAGGACGGTGTGGCTATTTGGAGCATTCCTTTACCTTTTCTTCACAAGTCTGGAAGCTGAAACTTGTGAAATGAAGCACTCAGCATCTTGTCAAGTGTCCTGGTCAGCTTTAAGCAGCTGACGTCTGCAACAGTTTAAGGTTAAAGGCCCCATCGCCTTTTACTGCAGTCGGGGCAGTGAACTCCTATCCAGTGTGTCAAGGGCTCGGCATAGAAAGGTATGGCCCAATCCTCTTCCTTCTGCCATTTTAACCTTCCCTAACCAAAGGCAGGTACCCATTCACACCTGGCTGGAGCGAGGAAAATCAAAGTGCCTTTCCCAAGGACACCACACTAGGCCGAAATGGGGGATCGAACCCTGACCACCGGATCAGGAACACCTTAACGATTCTGTCAGGGTGCCTCTCTCACCTGTGCTACTTCATTCATTAACTGAAATAAATGTGTTGTTCGTCATTCACATATTCAGTTGCCACAAAGAATCATCTAACAATCATGTAAGAGTACTGGAGAAATATATTTGAGCAGAAAGAAGAGGAAATATGTTTAGTGTCCCAACACATGCTGATGTGTGTAGACATTCTGTTTAGGTATCAATTTTCACATTTGAATGCCTTTGTCTGAAAGGTTAAGATAATTATAGTCAATAAAGCAGCAATGGAGAAAAAAGGAAAGTTTTGTGGTGTCACTTACAATTACATCTGCTGTGATTATAATGAAGTGTGGAACAGCTGTTTATTTTGTTTTGTGTATAAAGTATTAGGGATGTGCAGCACACAAAATTACAACTGCCTCACCACACCTTGCCTTTACTGTGCTTAGATCATTCTGCATCACTTCAACACGGCTACCTCCATTCACACTCAACTGATGTATGTTTTTGGAAATATTTCTGAGTCCAGCTTTGGAACTAAAATCCACCATCCTCACAATCATATAATTAATGGGTGCACATAAAAAATCAAACAGCATCTAAGAAAAATTAAAAAGAAGTAAACATGTTATTTCATCTTCATGTATGCTTTAATTTCACACTAGAGCTGCTTGTAAATATCTTCTTACTAAAACAAGTAAACCAAAAATTACGAATGTCACACAATTTACATTAATTTTGTTCACACTTAAGACACCTTAAACTGTAACAAATATATGTAAGCTGATGCACAATGTTGTGGCTTAAGTTATTTAAGGGAAGAAAAGAATAACAGATCAATATACTTAAGTTTAAGGGGAAAAAAACGAAAAGAACAGCAGATCCATAGTCATGTTTGCTGTTGAGCAGACAATATTTACCATTCTCTTGTGAAACTGCTATTTTCAATAACTGGCAATTCCATTTGCATCTGCACATTAACTATCCACTGCCTATGAAAAGATAATGAAACAGAATAAGAGTGGAAAAACCAAAAACATAAAACAACCTGTTTCCCACCACCCAACAAAAATGTATTTCACACAAGTGTCAGATATAAAACAGTAAGAACTCAAAACAGCCATCTTCAAAAAGATTACACACAAATCATTCTCTTAATAATTATATCAATTATGAATATGTACAATAATTGACACATTGTTAAGGCAAATAGTTGTTTCAACTTGACTTCATATATCAATGTTCAATTCTTTACAAGTCATACAACTCTGTGACTCAGACGAGTACAATACATAGCATCCATAAGCAAACAGCATTTAGAACAGTGGTACATCAACTATAGATCTTGCTGCACTTCTCCTTGCACAAAATCTCAAGGGAACACAAACAAAATCATCCAAACATAGGTCAACATCTCCAGTGATTTAAAGGAGAAAATACAATCTCAGAAATCCACAGACAAATGTTGAATACACCATTAATATTAACAAGTACATGTTTCACAATACTGAGTCTAGAATTATGGTGCTGACACACATTCTAAGTTCAATATTTCATTCTGGTGGGCAGTGAATAAAAACAATTTAAAAAAAAATGTGCAGAGATAAATGTCTAATTGTGTGACATCCACAGTCACTCCCATTCCCCCTCACACTGTCACAGACACATTCACACTCCCCCCCCCAGAACTGTATCTTTATAATTTTTATGTAATGTAATACCATCCCCCCAACCCCCTGCATCCCCCCAAAATAACACGATAGTATAATGCGGAATCTTTTAATTTACCTTATGAGGCAGAAGTGCTATCTTAATATTGTAACAGGGTTAACACGAAAGGAATGGGACACTAAACAAAGCAAATTCCAAACTGTACATTGGCATGAGCCAAGAAGCTGAGACCAGATTAACGGCATACTTTTCATGTACACATATATCGTACATGACTGCTGTACACAAGAATGAAAAATGGATTCTGTCTAAAATACCCATCCTCTTTTTCCACACTGAAATAAAATTGTGTTTACAATACCATTAATATGCTGGCAAGGACTCAAGGAGTATTGTAATTTACTGGAAGCTGTTATGTACAAAATAAGGAGAGAGAAAAAGAATTACCCTTTTCTTTCTCTTTTTAAGAGGGAAAGCAGAACTGGCAATGGGGGCAAAAATGAGTCAAAAACATATTAAGAATAATATTTTGACAGATTACTGAAGCATCCTTTGGTCTGAGGTGAGATCACTATGCAGTTCTAAAACAAATAAATGGAGGCAGAGATTCACCAGTGAAAGACTACATTGATGTATGTACTGCAAACTGATGAGGATCTGACTGTGTTCTGTGCTTTCTCCTTCATAGCATTTTTTAATGACGTGTGTGTGTGTGTGTGTGTGTGTGTGTGTGTGTGTGTTTGTGTGTGTGTGTGTCCTTTAGAAGTATGAGAACTCACTTCCACTACTAATGAAAACCATTTGTTTTCATCTTGAAAGGAAAAAAAATACACCACTTTTCTACACAGGAAATTTTCTGTTCTGTTTGGTGAACTTCCAGAGATGTCAAACCTAAAACTTGAAATATATCACGAGTCATTCATAAGAAAGTAATAACATACGATCTCATGAAATCTTCACATTCCAGTCACTTGGAAGGTGTGTGGGAGTGGGGTGGGGTGACTTTCACATTTTGTTTTAAAGCTTTTGTCTGACAACTCAGCAGTTGTCAAAGCAAAACAGACTGCAAAGAGAATCATTGGGGAGAAAGGTTGTGGGAGTGAAAGAAACAGTACTGTATGTGTTGCCTCAGCTTCCTTGTATTTTTTTGGGTCTCAACAGAACTTAAACAACAGCATGAAGACTGACTTTACCATCAAAACATGGAGAAACAACTGTAAATATAGCAAACAGAAAAATAAAAAAAATCACCCAACTCTCAGACTGAGAAAAAAGGCATGTGCTGGACCAAAATGCTTCATGAACAATGTCTTTCTCAAGTGATCAACAAGGAAAAATCAAGACAGATAACAATTTTGTCAGCAAGTAAACATAAAGCATGCACAAAAAAACAAAAAAAAGCACAAAAAAGGGTAAAGCAAGACACATGCCAAAAGTATAAGAATATATTTGCATCAAAAAGCTTGCCATGGAAGGAAGGGAAACAAAGAAATGAAGCAACCAACAAAATACCCTCCCCACCAACCCCCTAAATTAGAATAGGCTTCTCGCTTACTGGCTTGTATTGTGTTGATGAACCTCATACCATTTCAGTTATTCCATATGGACCAAACTTATTTGTGATAGATCTCCTTCATCTGTAGAATGTTCAGCAGACCACACTTTCAATTTAGAAATTCATAAAATCATTATTAGTCATTACGCAAGTATGAATCATTGGCAATTCTGATGGTTGTTTCTGAAAGCAATGACTCATATATATTTTTTTTATAATGCCTGTTCAAATTCATAAATTCAGCTTCCCCATCCAGCAATTCACAAGATGTATATTCTTCATTTCTCATCAATATTATCTGTTAAGAAACCAATACAGATGGTCTGAATATGGTCAATGGAAGTCAGTGAAGAAGGACTAGTATACTGTAGCCATTAGTGAAAAACATACAATCGTGCAATTATTTCCTTCTTTACAACCACACAGGAATAACCAAATCAGAAAACAAAATTTTCTTATATTTTGTTATAACTATCAAGCCATGATTGGTTCAGAGCAATTTCTGAGCAATTATATGATTACTGGCAATTAAATGTAATATGAATCATATGATGCAAACTGCAAAAGTGATCCATAAAACAAAAATCTGGTATGACACCAGTTGTTCAACTACGTTATATATATATATATATATATATATATATATATATATATATATATATATATATATAAGGAACTTAAAAAAAAAGAAGGGTGAATGGGGCAGGAGGTAGAAAGGGAGGGGCTTTGAAATGTTTTTATCACAGCTGCAAGTTTCATGCCCTGATCTGAATATGAAATGTGTCATATTAGAAACCATTGTCAGAAGAACATTATGCCTGTAAGCCTGTTCTGTTTAACTAAAAAAATATTTAAAAAAAAAAAAGAAAAGAAAAAAAAAGCATCTACATTATCAGCCCAAAGCAAAGCTGAAAACTGCATAAAGTCCCACTAAACTGAAAAAAAAGAGAAGTTTTTTTCTTTTCTCTCTCTCTCTCGAGTCTCTCTCTTTTTCCCTTCTGCTTTCCTTTTATTCTTACTGAAGAACCGTTTCTTTTTTGTTTTGCCTCTTCTGTTTTGGCCCCAAACCTGGGTCAGATATAAAGTCATGCCTCATAAAAACCAATAGGTCCTCGAACAAACATAACACAGATTTGTCTGTGAACCAATCACCTGTGTACTTTAATAATGAAAAAATAAACAAAAATGAATAATTGTAAATTTATGAACATTAAGAGTAAAGACATAATTTGTCTTATTCAAGTTATTGTAATTTACTATCTGTATTAACATTATAAATACAATTATTCTACTGATTATCTAATATGGGCAAACTGGGAAACTGTTTCCTTCTGACCTGAGCTGTCTGAAATGGGAACGAATAATAAAATTCTGACATTGCCATCACAAACTGCCTGGCTCTATTCTTTTATACATACATACATGATATTGTTTTTTAACTATTACTAAATTGTGCAAATACAGTATTTTGTTGAAGCAATAAAACCCAAAGAACAACCCATGCACACGCACAAAAAACACCATGACATTGACTGCAGAACAACAGTCTGTAGAAACCAGTCTGCACTGGTATCAAATACAAATGCATACAATCTCCAAGGGGTTGGAGGAGGGGGGAGGCTCTATTTAATTGCAAACAAACGTAACTGAAACAAACTTTTACACAGATCACAGAATGTTTACTGTGAGCAAGACACACAAAACACATTCAGGAACGCAAAAACACATGATAAATGTACCAACGTCACAATAGCATAAAAAATATGTTGAAACACATCCTATGTTTCGGGAATGTTGCGGGCAGCAGACATGGGGATGGGTGACGCAGAATCTGTCAGGGGTCTGGAACTGGGGACAAGAACGAGTGAGAAGCCACTCCCTCTGAATCTAAGTACTCACTCTGAATGGTAGAAATGTATACAACAATGTGCTTATCAAGACCGACATTATCAAGATGTGCTGTTCTAACTGTAGAATGTAGATGATCTTTTCTTCTTCTGGTTTTATGTCATATATTTATTTCTGTCTGAAGACACCAGTTTAAAACTGCAAGGCAAACACACAACTTGAGAAGACATCTATAATATATCCTGACAAGAATGCTCCTTTCATTTATTCCTACAGAAGAATAGGTGACCAGTTCTTCTGAAGAAAACTAGTTGAGTTACCTTGCAACAATGAATCATCAGAACTTTTCAAGCCTGTGAATCTACCTTACAGGTGAAACAGATTATGCGTGTCATCTGTACTAAAAACAGCACCTAATCATCAAGCATTCTTCCTCAATTCCTGCTGTTAAACTAGTGTCAGTACCAGAACAATGTCATGTTTATTATTATTTTTTTTAATCTTCTTCATCCCAACCTAGAAAAATTTACCAAGAAAAACCATTTTCAACAGAACAAATTTAATTATTTCCAGAATATTGAAACAGCAATAATTTTTCAATCATTTCTCTTTTTTCCCCTTGTCAAACAAAATATATATATATATATATATATATATATATATATATATATATATATATATATATCTCCATTAAGTGAGATGAATGATGAGACAGAAAGGAAGGAAATAAGCACTACAGATCTATGGTAACATTTCAAATTCAAGAGCGAGTGATGAGAGAGTGGCACAACCCTGGACTTGAGAGAGGCGTCTAAGCAACCTCTGCAGGGTCATACAACACGCTCCTCTGCCGGCATGGCGGGGGTGGTAGCCTCCCCCTCCACGCTTCTCTTCACGACCTGCAGCAGTCGACTGGAACCATTGTCCCCTTCTCCCTCTTCTTTCTCGTCGTCCTTGCCTTTCATCATGTCCATGCCACAAGCGATGTCAAGCAATCGCAGAGGTGCAGAGGGCTGATTGGAAGGTTCGACAGCTGTGGACAGTGGCTCCGAAGGGACGACTTGGGTGGAGGAGTTGGGGCTTGGGGGGATGTTGGGGGAAGGGGTGGTGGTATTCTGCTGCTGCTGAGGTGGAGAGCTGCTAAGGTTGTCGCCGTTTTCCAGTTCTGCGTCATCCAGGGCTCCCATGTTGGTATCTGCTGCCCGCGCCTCTAGTCAATTGAGGGCGAGCTCCACATTGATGAACTGTTTCAAACGGTCCAAGTACTGTCCATAGAGTTCCACGTCATTGTGACCGGCTCCTTCCACCCACAGTGGGTCTACAGTTCGTGGACATCGTTCATAGATGGTCAAGCCATGAGAAAAATCGATGACTTCATCTTCTGTACCATGAATCACCAGCACTGGGGATGTTATCTTGGGCACCTTGTCGATACTGCAACCACATAAAAAGTGAGCCTGCATTATGACAACAGCATTTTCTTCTCAGTTTCTTTCTTTGTACTGTTCTTTTATCTTACAGTACACAAAGTGAATCAGAAATTTGATTCCAAAATTTAAAAATTTATTGAAAGTGGTGTGCTGGGGAGGGGGGTGGAAGGGACTGTATTGGGAGATGCCTCTGGCAGGAATACGGGGGAGGCAAAGCCTTCTTAAACTGAAGACATATTGAAAGAATAGTGTGCATAATGCTTTATAAAAACAACAAAATTGATTAAGAGGCATTTGGAAGGTTCTCCTGCAATCAAAACAGAAGATCCAATTAAGAAAAAACATGTAATTTGTAAAGGTGCACAATGAATCACTGATTTAGTTACATAATCAATTGATAACTATAACCAGTATAAACATACAGATAAACATAACTCATAAGACCACAAACATACATTTTTTAAAGATCTGGAATGGTATTGGTAGGCTATAAAAATAACTCATCTAAACAAAGAGAGAGAGAGAGAGAGAGAGAGAGAGTGTGTATCGATTTCGGTGCAACTGCGTGTGCGTGCGTGTTTCAATTCAAATCTGTGTGAAAGTGAGCACCTGCACTTGCTTGTGAATGAGTGTGTGTGTGTGTGTGTGTGTGGAGGGGGGGGGGGGGGGGAGAGAGAGAGAGAGAGAGAGAGAGAGAGAGAGAGAGAGAGAGATTTCAATTCAACCATATTTGAGAGTTTGCGTGGGCATGCACCTGCCGTGTATATGTCTGTGTTTGTGTGTTTGTGTGTGTGTGTGTGTGCGAGTCCCATTCATTCAACTCATGATCACACACACTGTGACACACACACTGGGAGAAAAGCCTGAGGACTTCTCACAATACAGAAATACAGCCATTTAGAACTCAGATGAATGGTGACAGAGAAAGGCATATACAGATGTCCAAATGAGATAGACTGCACTTGTGTTTGAACAAAATATAATACTGCATGCACATAATGTGAATGAATCTTTGGTGCACTGGCTACAGATCCCAGATCTTAACAACTTATTCTGTCTGCAGTCATGAAGTGTACTGCTACATCATCAACTGACGCAATTCAAACCATTTGAAGATACGGAATGAATCGATGCACAAGTTTTATCAACAGAAAATGAACCTATCACACAGACATATTGTGTATAAAGTAACAAATGGCAAAGAGACACGAATAATTCAGCAGGAGGGAGGGAAGGGCTGGGATAGGGGCTGCTACTGTGGCGATAGCCTTGAGATGGTCTTAGTGGTTGGCAAGGCTCAATGCTAATGCACCATAAATTCATAATTTGAATTTGAGGGATAGGGGTAGGAGCAAGTGGTGGTAGTGGTAAGTGAGAGGAGCAAGGCACCCAGATTGCAGAATGACATATTATAGCAGACAGTCTTGAGGGCAGGAACTTTAAAGTACTGAAGTTAGTAGCATCTTCTGCCTTGACACGTGTCAGAATCAAGCATCACCCACTAGTTTCATAGTTCATTAACCCATTCAGCCATAGAGAGTTCACAGCCTCGGCAGGTTCCTCTGCCATTTTACTGATGCAGAAAAACAAAAAAAAAATATACTGAAAGTGACCAGTTTTTCTTCTAAATTGACATATGGGGACACATCCAGAAATATTGTATTGTACTGTATTAATAATATTTTTAAAATCTTTATATAGCGCTATAATACAAGCATAAGCAAGCTCTAAGCGCTTTACAATCCAGTACCTGAAGTGAAACAAGAAAGCATATAAAAAGTAGTAGAAACATAAATACAGAATCATTAATATTATAAAAAACACAATGCATAAAACTCACAAAGTAACATACTATCAATACTACAACTGTTACACTCAAACACTCACACTAACACCCACGCACAGACACACACATGATTAAACGGCTGAGATGACAGCAATTTTCACTTAAAATACATACATGTAAAAAGGAACATAACTTATCTGCATGCCACAGATTTTGTAAAAATTGTCAAATAAAATTTTGGATAGAAAAGGTAAAAGGGGTAAAAATTGGGTCATTCTCCCTTTCAAACCACACCACCACCATCCATCTACCGACTCCCATTCTCTCCCTACTCTCCCATCACACACACACACACATTGCCATGGGCCTGGGACAACAGCACTATTTGAGTTATGACAAGTATTTTTTAAAGAGGTAAGTTTTAAGATTTACTTTAAAGGTAGATATATGAGTTGTTTGTCTGAGAGCAACAGGCAGAGAATTCAAAGTTGTTGGGCCGAAGACGGAAAATGTGACCTCTTTCCACATGAGTTAAGGCAGTATCGGGGAACAGTTAGCTGGGAGGAATTGTGAGATCTCAATGTTCTGTTTGGCAAGTACGGGTTAACAAGCTCAGAAAGATATGAGGGTGTGGTATCACAATTCAGGCACTGAAAGCATAGGCAGGCAACTTTATATTCAATTCTGGCTTGAACAGGCAACCAATGAAGTGTCCGCAGGAGAGCAGTAGCACTCTCTCCTCTAGACTTTTTAAGGACGAGTCGAGCTGCCCTATTCTACATTTTCTGGAGCTTGTAGAGTTTATCATTGGGAAGGCCAGCAAAGAGAGAGGTATATCATACTGTACTGTATTGTATTGTATTGTACTGTACTGTATCATGCTGTATTGTTCTTTTTTGTCACCCAGTGAAATTTGGGCTGCTCTCCCTAGGGAGAGCTTGTTACAACACTGAGATGCCACCCATTTTATGTATATTTTTTCCTGCCTGCACTTTTTTAAAATTTTTATTTGTTTTTCTACTGAAGTGGGATCTTCTACATAATTTTGCCAGGGACAACTATTTTGTTGCTGTGGGTTGTTGTTTTTGGGGTTTTTTTTTGTTTTGTTTTTTACATGCGCTAAGTGCAAGCTGCATACAGGACTTCAGATTCTCGTCTCACCTGAATGACTAGCATCCACACCACAACTCAAAGTCTAATGGAGGGGGAGAAAATACTGACAACTGTGCAGGGATTTGAACCAGTGTGCCCAGATTCTCTCACTTCCTACGTGGACACATTACCTCTAGGCCATGACTCCATGAAGTATATATAATGTAGAAATGTGACTCTTTTGCCTGCAATATAACTGTCTGCCTATGTAAAAACATTTATATATATTATTCAAATCAAACAAGTTTTGAGGAAATGCTCAGACACAGGGATGAGTGAGTTCATCAATTATGTGTCTTTCTATTAACTGTTGTGATACTGTTTTTGTTGTTTTTTTCTAGTGCAAAAGCTGTTATCTGTGTTTCTTTTAAAGATTGATTGTGATTATTACTGAGTGATACTACTTAATATATATATGTATATATGCGCTAAATGATGATGATTTATAAAATAACAATGTCAGTATGAACAATATCCTATGGAATTTGGTGAAAAGTGATCTACCAATGGAGGAAAACATAGCCAAAAAACAACAACAAACAAAAAAACAACAACCCAAAAACAAACAAACAACAAGAAAGGCAAGGCCTTCAAGACTCACTTGTGATACACTTAAAAAAAAAAAAATCCAAGTTTTTATGTATTGAGTATAATGCATTTACTGTTATATTTATATTTTTTGTATTCTCTAAACTTGGCACTTTGATCTGATATTCGACCCAACAAAGGATCTTCATTATTATCATTTTTTGTTCAAACAGGAACTTCTTTTGCTAAGCATGGAAGTTTTATTTATTGCAAACGTTTTGGTGTAGATTGCAGAACAAGGGAAATTACTCTGCTGGGGAACTTAATTTGCTTTAAACTGATCTTTCTCATCTTAAACATTACATTTTGAAATTATACTCAATACATAAAAAGCTTGGATTTAAAAAAAAAAAAAAGTGCACCACAAGTGAGTCTTGAAGGCCTTGCCTCTCTTGTTTCAAAATGCAATGTTTAAGATGAGAAAGATCAGTTTAAAGCAAAATAACTCCACTAGCATTACAGAGTAATTTCCCCTTTTTACTATCTGCACCAAAACGTTTGCAAAATAAATAAAAATTCCATGCTTAGCAAAAGAAGTTTCTGTTTGAACAAAAAATGATAATAATGACTGCTCTAGCTGTTGGGTCAGAATATCAGATCAAAGTGCCAAGTTTAGAGAATACAAAAAATATAAATATAACAGTAAATGCAGTTTGCATATAATTAGGCTTCATTCTTTATTTTTTTGTGCCAATCCCAGAAGCGCAATATTGTTTTAAACAAGATGACTGGAAAGAACTGGATTTTTCCTATTTTTATGCCAAATTTGGTGTCAACTGACAAAGTAGTTGCAGAGAAAATGTCAATGTTAAAGTTTACCATGGACACACACACACACACACAGACAACCGAACACCGGGTTAAAACATAGACTCACTTTGTTTACACAAGTGAGTCAAAAATAGCATACATACACCTCCACAAACCATATTATGTGTCTTTCACATTGTTTTTTCATGGCAAATAATGTGCAACATACCAAGCAGTAAAGGAGTTAATAATTCACAGATGATCAGTTCATGTAAAAACAAAATCAATTATCATGCATACTTTTTTTTTTTTTTTTTTAAATTTTATTTTAACCTGAGTATCAACTCAGTATCTAACTGACCCTTTTATTTTCAGCCAAGCTCTAATTCAACAATCCCCACATACATCCCCAACCTCCACTCCCAAAACATACCCATATCCACTGGCACACCCACACTTTAAACAAAGCTGCCTCACCTACTTTCTAGAGTTCTAACTTCTATGACTACTTTGGTACTTGCCACACACAAATTCTGTAACAATAAATTCAGAAAATGTCATATTCATAACAACTGAAAAAGATTTTTTTTTTTTAAATAAAAATGAGACACACTCTACCTTTCATTGAGAGTGAGAGTACTGACAGCTACAATATTAACATGTCAAAAGTGGCAAAAATATATATCAAAACATGTCCATGTCAAAAGTGGCATGAGTTACAATGTCTGCGGTTCACTGCTTCAATTCCACTGATGAAATCAAAAGGGAAAGTTATTAAAAAAAAGAAAAAGAAAAAAAAAGGAGACCACAGCTCTGACGGACTGATTAATTCAACATAAAATCACAGTGCTTTTATTTTAGCCAAAGCAGTCAAAGGGACTATCACTGCATCAAATACAATTAATACACTAATTTGGCTCCATTCAACACATTGTGCCCTGGCTTAAACCAAAACAACAAACAAAAAGCCAACATAAATACAAACAAACAAAAACATAAACAAAACCACACAAACAGTGAAACACACAACAAACAACTCTGGTTTGCTATGGTGTGGGTTTGTGTGTCACACACATGAAAATGCAGTGAAATGTCAAATCGGAGGCAGGCCAAAAAACATGCCATGTTAAATCAATGGTTCAACCGAAAACTTGTTAAACTCCTGCATTGGCACTTTCTTCAGCAGAAAGTGTTTTGTTCAACTTTTGATTGAATGATAGACTGCCCAATTTGATTTTGCTACAGATTCAAAAAGCTGTTAGAAGGCTGTCTGCACACAATACTGAAAACACTTCTTTTCTCACCAAGGGATATCTCCAGACTACTGACTAGTCCACATAACATGATCATCAAATGTTTCAAAGTCTGTTTCAGGTACACAGAGTGACATACACCTGCCTAGCAAAAGTAAATATTAGTATTACCACACACACGAAAAAGAAGAAAAAAAAGAGAGCTGTTTTTGCTACTGTGGAATGCTGTTCACTAAATGTCCTGAACAAAAGCCTAAGTTTAACATTCATGAAATATACTTAAGAAAACTGCACTTCTCCAATGATCAGCTTCAACTCCAGTGTCATGTGGCATTTCTGCAAAATGCGCTGCTGAAGTGAAATAAACACAGCCCTCATCCCCACTGCAACCCCACACAGAAAAATCCTGTGTTGAATGCTTTAAAGCCTTGTGAAAACAGAGTTTACATGGCAGGCCAGGCCACACTGTCTGCAGAGATGCTGCATTAAAGCAGACAAGAGGACAGAAGTGGCAGGTTTAGAGCTTGACACGGGAGAACATCCCATTAGAAATGTTCATTAACTCCCACAGCTATTTTCACACTTTAACCCTGACATACAGCAAACACAACTAGAATTTAGTAGAAACAGAATATCAATTTGTGAGGGGTTTGTTCAGGTGTGTTGAATACAGACTCATGCAAATGACTTCAGATAGACCTGCATGACTAAACAATTACACACGATGATCTTTGTCTTATCCTAGTGTTTGTGGATACATGCAATTACAAATATGTGTGTGTGTGTGTGTGTGTGTGTGTGTGTGTGTGTGTGTGTGTGTGTGTGCTAAGCATGAGTGTGTGTGCTTGTGTGTAAACATGTATCCTGGTTATTAGTATGCATGCAACTAAATGGAAGTTTTATCCAGACTGTTGATTCTTGTCCATCAGATTCAGATTTCTACTCTGTAAAACTTTGCAAATTAGAAACTGGAGCTGGAGATATAATCCAAATGTGTTGGTAGGGAACCGTGCCAACTGACACCCCCAAGGTGGGGGGAAATGTGCACAGGTGACACCCACACGTGTTGCTCTTGCATTGTTTCACCAATAAAGGCAAAGCTGTAACATGGCATATAAAACCTTTTGCATCAGAAAACAATCTGCCTGTTCCCAACAACTGGGACACCCACATGACATCTGTTCACCTGCAGTGAAACAATTGTCATTTAAATTTGTTTTCACAGACAATTATGATAAATCCAATTGTTCAGTTACTTACTCATACCCAGCATACCACTACTAACATCGGGACATATTTTTCAAGGTCTACCACAGTATGTATCAGTGTACATGTACATAGCTAAAGTAATTTAGTATTTACCTATGTAGCAGAATTAGTATGCCAAAAACAAATTGACTGATCAACACAGCTACTGTATAAAGTTGTTTTGAACATTTATTTTTTAATTGAAGCTCTGCACAAAGAAAAGCACTTCAACTAGGTCAAGCTCAGGAAGATCATGACACAGTATACAGGTTACACTTAAGCATATCAGTAGATGCATTTAACTTAAAACTTCTTTTGCTGAGCAATCACTGAATCAGCTGAGAAAGTGAACACAGTTCCAACAACAACAAATCTTTGTTGTGAAAATACTGCTTCAGCACAGAATTACGTACTTACAGTGTGTGTAAAGCAAAATATTTTCTCATTTATTCAGTTATTAAACTAAAGAGACAATAGTCACGGGGTGGGGGTGGGGTGAGGGGTTGGGGGGTGGATTTTACTAATTTACTGTGTATAAGAATCAAGTATCAACTTTTAAAGAGTGGGCATTGCTGCCTATCTGATATCTGCTTCACCTCAACGTTTAACTTTCATTATTAATCACCAATCAAGGCTGTGTTTGTGAACAACTGTCATTATTTAATAATTCAAATTAAAAGTTGAACATTTTCCAGCAATTTTGGATTGTTGTTAATATTAACAAGCCTTTTGATAATATCAGGTATATATTAAGTAAACAGAAACTGAATATAATTACTGTGAAATTCTGTTTGGCTGTTAGGAAATTTATCTAAGTATACTGATAAGGAATTAATATAATATGTATCAGTCAATAAAATAATTACTTTTTATAAGTTTGGTATGAATTCAATACTAGTACTTCAATTACTAGATATGCAGCACCAATTTCTTTTGCTTATATTAATTATTTTCTGACAATATACCAAAGTACTGGTCCTTAACAAACGCATTTATGACTATCATTATTCATACTCATAGAGACCTGTTTTCCAAAGCTGAAAATGCTGACTGACAATACATGTATCTGTTTTTGGCTCCTGGAAACTCATTAGATATTTTGCATTTTGCTACAACTTCCAAATTCATACACTGAACAAATAACCGGCACTAGGCATCGATCCTCGATCGATGTGAAGCAAACAGCTCGACACTGGTCCCGAATAATATACGGATGTAATGTTCAGTGCTTGGTCAATCAAAGTCTAAGC
The DNA here is from genome assembly GCF_041734735.1 of Babylonia areolata. Classification (NCBI taxonomy): domain Eukaryota; kingdom Metazoa; phylum Mollusca; class Gastropoda; order Neogastropoda; family Buccinidae; genus Babylonia; species Babylonia areolata. The sequence continues at coordinate 51,670,355 of NC_134880.1, read as the reverse complement.
GGACCTTTCTTGATTCTTAGAGTTTGCTTTCGCTGCTGTCCTGCATGAACTTTTCACTATAATGGCTGATAGAACTGCGTACAGAAAAGTCTGACCAGAAATAAAACTCTTGATCCCCAGATGGGTCACCTGACACTTAGCACCTCCTCCTGACTCTATATTTGCTAAATCTCCCACCACTATTTTTTTTTTTTTTTTTTTAATTTACTGACAAACTCCCACCGAAATTATTGTATGTAACAATTACCCATGTCATTCACTGATTCAATGACATTTTCATTGGGATCTCCGCGAAGCACCAAACTTTTTATCAACTGAGGATCGATGCCCAGCTACTTTGGAACCAAATATAATGAAATTCCTTTTAACTTTTTAATACTTTTAACTGCAAGTATGCAATAATAGTCAACTAAATCATATCAAAATACCAAGCAAGTATGCATAATAGTCTGAAACTAAATCATATCAAAATAGCAAGGAATATGTATGACAAACATTCCTGATTCGACAAAGGACAGACTGCTAAACTATTTCTACATCAGTAAAAGTGTTTCAAAACCGACCCATAAAACACTTTAATATGACTGTTACTGTTAGTTAACACTTCAGGCAGATGATTTTTAGAAGGCCATAAGTTGGATAACAACTGGGGAAAGTGTTTCAAAACCGACCCATAAAACACTTAATATGACTGTTACTGTTAGTGTAACACTTCAGGCAGATGATTTTTTTTAGGCCATAAGTTGCATAACAATTGGGGATTTGGGGACAAAGTAATCTAAGCCTTAAAACTGATTTTTAAAAACAAAGTGTAGATTGCAATTTGCATGCTTCAAGTGATTTTTTCAATTTTCATAATCATGCTATGATTTTTGTTGTGGATGGTAGTAGGCACATACATTTCTGTGTATCCATAAACCACTTCATTCTGATATAATATAGATGACAGGATCTTTCACAGGCATGTATTTGATCACTGATCACCTCCATTTAACATACAATGATACATTGTTCTAAGCACTCTGCTAAGTCATTTCTAATGTGTTTGCAGAATACATAATCTATTATGAACCTGACGAGAAATTCACACATGACTGCATTTCAAGTCAATTCTAAGTCTCACATACCTCCACTGCGAAACACACACACACAACCTTGTTAAAATAAGTATAATAACTTTGGACACTGAGAACTTGTCCACTTATAATTCAAACAGATTAACAGCCTTGGTCATCAAATACAAAAACAGAAAATTTACATACCTGGGGAAAGCATCAAAGAACCATGTTCTCTTTGTTTCTGGGAAGGCCACCCGCATGCCGGACATAAGTGGAGAATGAAGAATGACAGCGCCAACTTCATACCGTGATGCCAGGTCTATTGTTGGTACTGTTCCTATACTCTGTCCATACAAAATAATATTCTGTGGGCTGATACCATACCGTGACCGCAGCGACTGCCAAGCAGCATCAATGTCCGCATACAGATTTTTCTCAGATGGTTTCCCTGAACTGGCTCCATATCCTGAATAATCAAAGCTAAAGATGTTGCAGTTGATACGTGAACCTAAACCAATGTAGAAACTACTCATCTGCCCAAGGTCTACAGCATTTCCGTGGCTGAACAAAATAGTGTAGCGTGCGTTCGGTGAGCACCGACAGAACATGCAAGCGATTCTGTTGCCGCGGTTCGTACGAGTCATGAAGACCTCCAGATTGTCAAGTTCCCGTTGTGAATACTGCCATTCTGCTCTGTCTGATAACTGGATCGTGTATCTTGATCCTGTCTCATCTGAGATGAGATCGTAAGTGCGATCTGGGGGCAAGAAAGCGAGCTTGGCTGCAATGCGAGAGGGGCATGGAGGGCAGCAAAAGAGACAACAAAGCTCGCTGAGCGATAAGCCGTTCATGATGGCTAAACCAACAACAGTCGTCACCAAAACATATACCTGTCAATAATATAGTCCACTAAATATCCACCCTTCGGTCTGTTATGCTACAAAAGCCATTTTGATGCTTTAACAACCTCAAAAAGCGAAAAATATTGTCAATCACTTCCGTCCACTGTGACAACATTCAACGCCAGATGATGACGTCATGCGGATTGACATCCGCAGTGAGCCTGACCCATCCCATGGAATAGTTGAGATTTAGTGTCATGATACCTTCAATATATTTTATGCATAAAAAGTAATCAAAATTTATTTTGGACAATATTTCCAGAGATTTTTGATCAAGAGTTACTTGTAACATTTTTGTGCGTTAATGTTATGAGTTATTTCCGTTTGAAAGGTTACTTCCGGTACTTATGTCAGTTCATGTGTTTTCATGTGGTTGTGCAACGAGATATTTAGTACTTAGCAAGCTCCAAAAACAAACCCCTCTCTCTCAGCTGGAATCCTCTCACATCCTAACAGTGTACGTAAAATCAGAAACACATGTATGACAACTCAAATTTTGAAAAAGTTCAAACAAGAAGCCTTTTTTTTTTTTTTTTTCGTTTTAATGTTTGCTCGAGTTTCTAAAGATAAAGCCTTAACTTCTCAATGTAATTTTCACCTTCATGATGCGGCGTGTTTTAGCAAGTCAAATCTAGCAGAATCCATTCATTTCTAGATCGGATTTTCTTGTTGACTTTAATCCGTTGCTGAAACAAACCTCTTAGGAATTTCACTTGATGGAGCACCAGCTGTGCAACTCACTGATCAGCATAGAACAGCATGGATTTGTACTAGGTCGCTCATTTATGACACAGCTACTGGAGGTCATGGATGACTAGACCAGAATCATGGACGATGGTGGCAGTGTGGATGTCATATTCATGGACTACCAGAAGGCCTTTGATTCACTCATTCAGTATCACACTACAGACTGCTGGCAAAAGTTGCAGCCCATAGAATCCATTGCAAGATACTGGACTGGATCACTGGCTTTATCATATGCAGACACCAGCAAGTTATTGGCAATGGCACATATTCAACAGAAGCAGACGTGACTAGTGGAATACCTTAAGGCAGCGTTCTTGGTCCTATTCTTTTTGTCATCTTTATCAGTGATTTTCCTGGACATGTGAAAAGCAATGTCAAGATGTTCACAGATAATACAAAGCTGTATGCCAGAACTGATACTGACCATGGCCCTCAAGACCTACTGGATGATCTGGACCAACTACAGAACTGAACAAACAAATAGCAGCTTAGATTTCATCCACATCAGTGCTGTGTCTCCACACTGGGAGGGAAGAAATCTGAGGTAAGATTTGATGTCAAAACCAGCGACATAGATGGAAGTGAGTTACAGCTGACCCTGGTGGAAACTGAGGTAGAGAGGGATCATGAAGTGCTGATCGACAGTGGTTTATGCTTCAGGGAACAGAGGTTGCACAATCTACAGCCAAAGCAAACAGAACTGTGGGCATCATTTGCCGATCCTTCAAATACCTGTCGTAACAGACTTTCGTTCAGCTGTACAAGACCCTTATCTGTCCAATACTGGATTATGGTCACTGTCTGCCAGCCACAGAGGAAAATACTATGCAGCACAACTGAGGATGTGCAGTGCCAAGCAACAAAGAAACTTTACCAGAAGAGACTGAAGATTATGAGATTGCCAAGCCTAGAACACCGGCACTGTACAGGGGATATGATCTTGACTTACTTGACTTATTCCTCTTGATTCCGTGGGGAACATAGGGCCGCAACAACACTCCTCCAACGCACCCGGCTCTGGCTGGTCCTCTTCAGTTCGGCCCACGTCATTCCGGCCGCCCTTGTCTCTGCCTCAATGCTTCTCCGCCAGGTCTGCTTCGGACGGCCAACTTTCCTTTTCCCCTGAGGGTTCCAATCAAGAGCCTGTCTTGTGATGTTTGTTGCAGGCTTGAGTAGTGTATGGCCTATCCATCCCCATTTCCGTTTCTTGATTTCCGTCTCCAGTGGGGCCTGTTTTGTTATGTTCCAAAGTTCTTCATTGGAGACAACCTCTGGCCATCTGATGTTCAGGATGTTTCTTAGACATCTGTTGGTGAATGTCTGAAGCTTGTGGGTGCTGGTCTTTGTCACTCTCCACGTCTCTGAGCCATAGAGTAGAACCGACTTCACGTTGGTGTTAAAAATCCGGATCTTGTTGCGGATTGAGAGGGCTGTCGATCTCCAGATTGGTCGAAGGGTGTTGAAGGCGTGTCTTGCTTTGTTGATACGGCTCTTGATGTCTTCGTCCGTCCCCCCGTCTTTGCTGACAACACTGCCTAAGTAGACAAACTTGTCAACCTCCTTGATGTTCTCTTGGTGTAGTTGCACTGGATCTTGCTTCTTGTTGTTGACCCTCATGACCTCTGTTTTCCCAATGTTGATTTGGAGTCCAGTCTTCTCAGCTTCTTCTGCCACACGACATAGTTTCTCCTGCGCATCTTGCTGCCTGTGGGAGAGGAGACTTATGTCATCTGCAAAGTCTAGGTCCTCCAGCTGTTTAGTAAAAGTCCACTGGATGCCTGTCCTCCGATCTGCTGTAGACTGCCTCATGACCCAGTCAGCCACCATCAGGAAAATGGTCGGTGAGAGCAAACAACCCTGACGGACGCCGGTTTGCACACTGAAAGGTTCCGTCAGTTTCCCATCGTGGATCACTTGACAGGTGGCGTCTTCGTACATCTGCTGGATGATGGTTACAAACTTTGGTGGAAATCCATAGTGGTACATCAGTCTCCAGATGACATCTCGGTCGACACTGTCAAAAGCTTTTTGAAAGTCGACGAAGACTGTGTACAGGGGGGTCTGCCACTCCAGGGACTGCTCGATGATGATGCGCATGGTTGCGATGTGATCCGTGCACGAGCGATCTTGTCGGAAGCCTGCTTGTTCGTCCCGAAGTGTCTTGTCCAAAGCGTTCTTCAGTCTCTCAAGGATGATTCTGCTCAGTACCTTGCCCGGAATAGACAACAGCATGATTCCCCGCCAGCTGTTGCAGGATGAAAGGTCCCCTTTCTTTGGCAGCTTTACGAGATGTCCTCTTTTCCAGTCTTTTGGCACTCGCTCCTGTTCCCAGATCTTGCAAAGGAGAGGGTGCAGCATCTCAGTTGAAGTCTGGATGTCGGCCTTCAGAGCTTCAGGTGGAATTCCATCTGGGCCAGCTGCCTTTCCTGACTTGAGGGACTTGATGGCCTTGACGATCTCGGTCTTGCTGGGAGGGTTGGTGTTGATGTCGAGGAGCTTGGTAGGTGGCGGGATGTCTGGTGGGGCGGGTGGTGCTGGTCGGTTGAGCGTTTCTTTGAAATGCTCTGCCCATCTTGCTCTCTGCTGTTCTTCGCCAAGGATGGTGTTTCCGTCTTTGTCCTTGACGGGCCGGCTTGGGTTGCTGTTTTTCCCGGAGAGTGTCCTGGTGATCTCATACAGGCGCTTCATGTTCCGCTGACCTGCTGCACTCTCAGCTTCTGCTGTCAGTTCCTCGATGTAGGTTCTTTTATCTTTTCTCGCACTTCGCTTTACTTGTCGGTTCATCTCCCAGTACTGTGCTTGTAGCTCATGTCTCTCGGCTTGATCTTGCGTGCAGTTGATCTGGTCTTTCAAATGCTTCCTCTCAGTGATGAGTGTCCAGGTGTCTGTTGATAGCCACTCTTTGTGCTTCCTCGTTTTCTTGCCCAGGACTGTTTTGCAAGTTGTTGTCCAGGTCTCTCGAAGGCTATGCCAATGTTCTTCTATTGAGTCCTCTGGGAGTTGGGAAAGCACACTGAACTTGTTCCTCAATTCAATCTTGAACTCTTCTGCTTTGGGTTTCTCCTTCAAGCTGTGCACGTTGTACTTGTGCGATGGTCTTGCAGCCTGGTCGTTGTAGGCCTTCAGCTTGGTTTTGAGTGCTGCCACAACCAGGTGGTGATCCGATGCTGCGTCTGCGCCGCGCTTTACCCTGACGTCGTGCAGGCTTCGTCTCCACTTACGACCGATGGTGATGTGGTCGATCTGGTTCTTGGTCTTGCCGTCAGGGGAAACCCACGTGGTCTTATGGATGGTCTTGTGGGGAAACAAGGTGCCTCCAATGACCAGGTCATTGAAGGTGCAGAACTCCATGAAAAGTTCTCCATTCTCATTCTGCACTCCAGTGCCGTGTCTGCCCATGATGAGCTCTCTATTTGTGTTGTCGGCGCCTACCTTGGCATTCAGGTCTCCCATGAGGATCTTCATATCTCTTTTGGGTGTCTTGTCTATGACTGCTTGGACTTGTTGGTAAAAATCATCCTTCTCTTCGATGACTGCCACGTTGGTAGGGGCGTAGTACTGAATGATGGTAACTTTCCTGCCCTTTGAATTGAAGTGTGCCGTGAGGATCCTTGGTGACATAGGCTCCCAGGACAGCAGTGCTCGTGTTGCTTCGGGTGTCATCAGCAACGCTACTCCGTGGGTGTGGGGTTGGCCTTCTTCCTGTCCAGAGTGGATGATGGTGTCTCCACTCACTAGTTGTGTTCTTCCTGATCCTGTCCATCTTGTCTCACATAGGCCTAGAATCTTCAAGTTGTATCTTTGCATCTCACGACAGACTTGAGCTGTTTTGCCTGTCTCGTATAGGGTTCTGATGTTCCAGGTCCCTATCCTGGTTTTGGCCTTGGTCGTCAGAAGAGTTGTCGGCGCACTGGCTTCCCAAGGGCTTTCACCAGCTCGCGTCATGGGCTCTACCAGAGAGTACTCCTCCTGGACCAAGCAGTTCTCAGAGTTTGTTGTTGCAGTTTCTGTAACAGTCTTCTTTTTAGAGAACTGGGTTGTTAGCCTAATTCAAACCCCCAACCTGGAGGACCAGTGGGTACTATTCGTCTGGTCTCTACCCTTTGACCTGTCTGACTTGGGTGGCCCTACCAGGAGACGAATCTCCCGCCAGCATAGCTCTCAGGGTTATTGAGACACGCAAGCCCCCCAACCACGGCAAGGTTGCACCCACTGGATTATGGTCACTGTCTGCCAGCCACAGAGGAAAATACTATGCAGCACAACTGAGGATGTGCAGTGCCAAGCAACAAAGAAACTTTACCAGAAGAGACTGAAGATTATGAGATTGCCAAGCCTAGAACACCGGCACTGTACAGGGGATATGATCGAGGTATATAAATACCTCGGGGTTATAACGATGTCAACCTGCCAAAATTTGAGTTTGCCTGTGGAAGAGACCTACGAGGACGCAGTTTAACTCAGAAAAACTGACATAGGCACAATTTAGTATTTTAGAGGAAACTTCTGAAACCAGGTTGTTTCCCTCTGGAACAGCTTGCCAGATATGGCAGTAACAGCACCTTCTATCAGCACTTTAAAAAATCGATTTGATTGTCATTGGAAAAATCTCCCTTCCCTGTACTCACCAGAGTGTTAAGATTAGGTAGATTGACACTTTTTTTGTTTATTTAGCTCCATACGCCTGCCACACATGCTGCTATGTATATATATAGACATACTCGGAAAAATGATGAACAGGCCCTTTAGAAGGGGTCTCAAACAATGGACAGACAACATTGCAGAATTGATAGGCAAACCAATTGCAGAGACCCAGGCTTTGACACCCAACCGTCAGACCTAGAGGAATGCATTGAATGACTGAGTTGAGGGAGAAGAAGAATGTTCTATAAATGAAAGAAACAGAATAAATTATAATAGACACTGGAGAGTTCTGGATCTTGAACTCTCCAGCTGTCACACAGTTCAGAGATTGAATTGTCCATGCAAGACCTTGTCAGTTATTCATGTAAAACTGCAAACTTCCAACTGAGGAAATTCTGTACCATTCAGCTGTATCCAACTGTTGAAGCAACCACTCAGCTTGTTTGTTCCATGATCCTAAGTTGCATTGATTACTGCAATTTACTACTTGCTGGTCTGCCTTCTGATTTGTTGTCATGCCTTCAGATGATTTTGAATGATGAGCACTGCAAAAAAGTGCAAGAACCATTTTCAGAAAGTCAAAAAAGGATCACATTACCCTATTACGTCACCTTCATTGGTTCCCCATCCAGTACAGAATTCAATACAAAATTGCCATATTGGCTTATCGCCACTTTGAAGGATCTCTCCCATCTTACTTATCTCTCTCCTTTATACTTGATACCCCTTCCCGTTCTCTCAGGTATTCTGCTGAAAAGTTCCTTCGAATCCCCAAAACCTCTTCAGTGACATTTGACCAAAGGGCCTTTCTGATTCAGTATCAAGCACTTTCTGTCTGGAATTCTCTTCCTCTGGATCTCTGTCACTTTCGAACATTGTCCTCTTTCAAAACAAACTTGAAAACCCACCTATTTAAACAGACCTTTTGGTGTGATGAAACATAGCTAATTGTCTGCATTCTTCCTGTGCTGCCCTCCCCACTTTACCCTCTACTGAAATCATCATGTGGTTTGTGGGTGTCTGTGGGTTGGTGTTTGTGAATGCGTGAGTGTGTGTGTGTGTGCGCACATGCAAGCGTGTGTGTGTATAGGGTATTTTTGCTGTCTCTGTGTGTGTGATTGTTCATATCTGCAATTTGTAGTGTTGTCTTGGTGTGTAGATACTATTACAGAAGTAGACAGACATAAAAGTGTTGTTTTTTAATGTGCAGAGGTATGTTGTTATGCAGAATTATGTCTTCTTTCATTTAAGCTCTTGGAGCCCATTGCATGGCCCATATGGGGAGTTTACGCCACATAAGTACTACCTATTATTATTATTATAAGGAGAAAGAACAGATGATCAAAATGAAATACATGACTATGTCCATTACCCTTGAAAAGTTCTTGCAGTTTACAGTAATTTTGAACCGTCTAGTACCAGCAGAATCACATTGGATATGTTATGCATGAAGTACAAGAAGTAATGCATTAAACAATAATAGATTATTATGGTGTTATTGTTTCAGAGAAAGGATAGAGATCTACTATGAGTTCTCAGAAAGGCAACGTGCAGAGGACCAGGCCACAGAAACACAGAAATTCCACAGCCTTCAAGAACACTAAGTATGATACCAGTCAGCGAACAAAGAACATCCTCAGCGTTGGCCAGGATGGCCTTTGCAAACGCTGCAAAGAGAAGATTGAGTGGAAAATCAAATACAAGAAGTACAAGCCACTGACTCAACCTGCTACTTGGTAAGTCTGTTGTAAAGTCCATACAGGTGTGATGAAACTGCTGCAAGTACATTTTTTGTTTTGTTTTTGTTGAAACTTGTGTGATCATGATTCTTAAGGAGAATAATAGTTATAAAAGCCTTGATCTTCAAAGGAATGAAAACTTTGGGATGTCTTTGTTTTGGAATGATGTTCTTGAGAAAATACTGATAGTGATACTGGTCAGTGGTGTCCCTGAAATGGTACTGTGATAGTTATACATGTATCCATATTAAAAAGCAACAACAACAACACACACACACACAAGAAACAAAGAAAAAAACCCATATGTATACATGTAGCAATGTCTTTGTCAACATGTTTCTCTCTCTTTTTTTTTGTGTATTGTAATCACAGTTCTAGTTTTGTTGTTGTTTTTTTTAACAAACATTTCCCTTTTTAAAAATTTTTGGTACCTCTGAGTGTGATCAGTTTTTCATGTAACAAATGTTTTGTGAAGAGTGTAGATGTTCACTTCCTGTGTTACTCATGTACAAGGGAACAGAAAAATCTATTGCAGTGTATATAGTGACATGAAGACATTATTCCATTATTCTTCCCTTTTTCTTAATATTGTTGCTACTAATGTTGTTCATTTCACTTGAAACATACAATTAAACTTAGTATTTTTGTTGTTATTTTTTTTCTTCAAAAAGGCAGCATTAAAGAATGAGGTTAGTAAAAGGTATTTTATCTTATTGATATTTTTTTCTTTGTCAAAGTCAGTTGTATAAATTGACAGCTTTAAATTAAATGGAAACCAGTAGATCTCCACATTGTGTACTCTGTTGTGGTCATATTGTATTCATTAATATGAGTGTTATCAGTGAGTTGACCATTTTGATGTGCACAGTGGAGTCATTCAATTTTTTTGGCTAATGCCGATTGTGTGAATTGCAAGGACTTGTCCAGTGGTTATATTTAATATCACTTTTCTTTTTTCAGCACCCGTTGCCATCAAAAGACAGTGAAGAAAGCATATTACACAGTGTGTCAGCCTTGTGCAACATCACTGAACATCTGTGCCAAGTGTGCTGAGAAGAAAGACATTGTTACAGAGTGAGTACTAACCGTGTTCAACAGACAGTATAGAAAAGCTGTTTTGTTGCTGACATTCGTTAACAGATTTGACTTGTCATTGGAGTAAATATGCAGGTTTCTGTGCTTTTGAAATAGTAGCAGTCGGGAGAGGTGTTTTAATATTACCGACCTCCTGGTTGTAACTGATCTGATAAAGTGTCTGCTGTACATCTGGTCTGCCTCCTCAGTAAAGAAATTAGTCAACTGATCATTGACTAAAAGCAAGAAAAAGTAAATATAACCATGTGATTCCTGTTTATTGTCTGTCAGCCGTGGGTTTCAGGAAAATTGTGGATTACTTATTGGCTTTTGCCATTACCGGCAGTTGAACACCAGAAAAGACAGTTCACTGACAAGTCAGGGCCATAACCCCTTACCCGCCATCTGTCTGGCCTTCAACCAGTTGTCTTAAACCACTCCTGTATCTCTCCACCAACTCTTCTCAAATAATGCACCTTCACTATCAGTCATGGTCACTCACTCAGAAATGATGTCTGATTGGATAGATGGTATCAAGAAAGTGTTGAGAGCTGCTGCCAGTTTTGTCACTGTTGTTGTCTTCACCTTCAGGTTCAAACAAATCATAAGACAAAACAGATCCATCTCTCAAAGTGCCTGACGCCTCTGTACTTGCTTGCTCCAAGTGGACCAGCTAGCAATTCATTATTGAGTTTATATCACAGATTGACATGAGCTTACATTTGGGCCGACAGCAAAGTGAGAGCTGTGTTATCAATGGTTTCTCCTCTTTATTGGGAAGTCATTTGCAGTGTAATCTTTTGTTAAGGATTATGACTCTCAAACTAGGGGGCAAAATTGCACTGGCTCTAACAGTCTTAGTACTGCAGCCTTGGGTCTGGTTGGCCTTTGGGAGCCATCCCAACACTAACTGTCCTAAAACTCTCTTTGGCCGAGAGAGTGGGGATGTAACTTGGGCAAGACATTCTCCACTAAAATCAAATTTTAGCCTAGATAGGTGGGACACCAGTTGCCTCCTTTGCTGTTCTGTTGGTCATAGTTGGACATGACAATCATACATTGAGAAGGGATCTTCCACCTGACGAATGCTCACTTAAATAGTATATTTATAAGCCAGACATATTAAACTAACCAACCATTCAGTCTGTTTATGTTCATTGTACCAAATTCTGATGAAGGAAAAATTGAAATAGATGCAGTGGACGTCTTACAGGCACTATGGCAACACTTCGTGCAGTAGGTTAGCTGATGCCTTTTAGGCACTGAACACACTAAATTATGCTGATGTTTGTTAGTGTAATCACCTGCTACACAGTATTATACAAATTCATGTGCAGTTTCAAAACACAGTGAAATTGATCAGTCATTTTTGGATTGAACCTCCTGTGCTGAAATCTTTGGCAGCATTTGAAAGGGGGGAAACATGCGTTCAAAGCTTCAAAATGATCTTGACCTAACTTTAAAGTTGTGATTGTGTGGAAGTCAAGCTCATAGTGCTCAGTGGAGTCTGCCAAGATAGCATTTAGCAGTTTATATTTTTCTCACAGGTTTTCTAGCTACTTTCAACAAATGAATTTTGATATAGTAATCACTTGTAACATTTCACAATAGTGTAACCTTGACCCCTGTTCAGGATCATTTGGTCAAAACATTTTTGTACTTTTTTCTCCAAAATTGACAGACTCATGAAATCGGATGCAAAGATTTGGCTCAAGTTCTTGAAAATCAGAGTTTCCACATTACAAGAGTGCAGTTAGTAGGTCATGATCTACCAATTAAGGTCTGAGGACAGGTAACGTTTTCTTTTCTTGTGATTTTGTTGTTTTTTGCCAATGAAGTGACGTGTGAGACATGCATATGCACTTAAGGTGGTGAAGATTTAGAGTTCCTTTTTATTCTGTAGTCAGCTCATACAATGTTCTGTGCAATGTGTTTAACATCAGTTTGTTCTGGTTTTGCTACAGATTTGCTCCAGATGAGCAGACGCAGACTGCAGAACAGTGTGAAATGGAGCAGGAGATTAAACTGTTGTCAGAGAGAGAGCGAAGTGAGTTGCAAGTTCAGAGTCAGTCTAAGTTACGTGGTCAACCTTTTCCTCTTATTATTACCGAGGAAGCTGTTCTCAGGAATCATGATATAAACGCAACAGTCATATGTATGTCACTAAGAACCAAATCTGAATTTTTGCCTTTTGGTGACATGACTTGCTTGGAAGTTAATAATGGGGTTGTGGGCATGTTTCTATACTTTTTGAGTCACAAGACTCCTGAACTCAAGTTTCAATAAGTATAGAAACATGTCCACAACCCCATTAACTTTCAAGCAAGTTATGTCACTATAAGGCAAAATTCAGATTTGGTTCTTAGTAATAGATATGGAACTTCTCAACTCCAGTGCATTTAAAAACAGTTATTTTTCTCACAGGAATGGAGAAATGGAAAAGTGGTTTTGTGGAAAAAATGGTATGCGAGTGAAAATAAAATATTTTCTGAAAACATAGTTCAAACTTTATTTGATATCTAAAAGTCAACATTTGAAAGGGTGCAATTGCTGGGTGGTTAGGACATTGGACTCTTAATAACCTGTGGTCCAGTATCTGTGTCTGATGAGTTAAGGATGGAGATCAGTTCTTATCTGATCTCCCACACCTCCTTTGTGTGCATCACACGCAGAAAATCAAATTTGTTTGTTAAAAGATCCTGTAATCCACATTAACATTTGTTGGGTTTTGGAAACAAATATATCCAGCATGCATACCAAAATAGCAGGGTTAAAGCAGTATATATATTTGTAAAATCCCACCTGCAGATCTTTCATTTATTTATTTATTTGTTTGTGTTGTTTTGTTATTTTATTTTATTTATTTTCATTTATTTTATTGTATTTTATTTTTAAAAATTTATTATTTATTTATTTAAAAAAAACTTTTTTATTTATTTTTTTAAAAATTAAATATTTTTTTCCTCAAGGCCTGACTAAGCGTGTTGGGTTACGCTGCTGGTCAGGCATCTGCTTGGCAGATGTGGTGTAGCGTGTATGGATTTGTCTGAACACAGTGACGCCTCCTTGAGCTACTGATACTGATACTGATTTGTATGAGGCAACATGGGAATGGCAGCCCATGCACACAGAGGAAGTAAAATTTTATTGATGAAATGATGTCAGCCTTCTTACATTGAGGCGTGTGTAAATAATGCTATCAGTGAAAAGAAAGTGCATACTTGAAATACTTCAGTAATTATTCTTGACAGAAAATAATTTTAGCACATGAAGTAAAGATTAGTTTGCGCCATAGTTGTCACAGAGAGTGAATTATATGTTGCGAATACATGGTGTGAGCATTCATTTGTTTGAATGATTAATAGTTGCATGATTTGATAATAGATGCTGTTACATGTACATGAGCATTATGTTTGCATGTATTTTTACCGAATATCGACATTTCACTTCTAATGATTATTAGTGTATGTCCCACATGCCAACATTTTCAGTTGAATTAAATGCTCCTCTCTCTTTGCGTCATTGTTTCAGGGACACTATTCAGGTTAAAGGCTCAAGGTAAACTGACAGATGGTTTGACCAAAGAGGATGGAGAGGACAGTGAACCTAACAAAGGCAATGTGGACTCTGCCACACAAGGCATTGATGAACTGAACTGTGATAGTGAGGATGAGGACAAAGCAAGTGAGGAGGATGGCAGTGAAGGAGAGGAAAAAGTGGATGCATACACTTTATTTGAATAAAAGTATATGGACTGGCATTCATTTTGTTTATGTCAGTCATACATTTAAGAAATGTAAATAAAATAGCATGGAAATTGTATGCTGTGGAAGGTTTTGTTGACTGATGTATGTGGGTGTGTCAACGACTGGCTAAAAGAAAGTAGTCATGAGAGAAGCTTGACAAGTACAAATGGGTGACAACATTGATTATCATTAACATTCACAAATACAGTATATGAACATATTTCATAAATATAATATTTGAACTTGTGATTCCATGTCCCTTTGTCATTTGCCACTTCACCACTTAACCTGTTTCTATACCACAGGCCCAAAACTGATCAATGATGCATATAGGATATTTTCTACCTAAAATTACGTTTAAATAACATACTTATCGTGACCCACTAGTGCAGACTCCGGCAGGGGTCTGACATTCCTGTCCTGTGCAAACTACTATCTGCCTATGCAGAGAAAACAAAAGTAGCTACGGCTGATAACCTCCCGGAAGTAGGTAACCTTCCCTTTGCCCCCCTGACTAGCGCCCTCTTTTTATGGCAAATCGCCGCAACCAGTGCAGTGTGTAGGGAGAACAGAAAGCAGGGAGAATGGGAGGGTCTTAAATGTGGGTCACTGTAAGTATGTTACTTAAATATAATTTTAGGTAGAAAATTTCCTTTTAATTACACATACTTAACCGTGACCCACTAGTGCAGAATGGCACAAGGTGGAGGGTTCATCTGTTCTATTGCCAGTGCGCTGCGATGGCCTGTTGTGTGACCACCACAGAGGCAACGCCTCTTGAGCCATCATTCCTTAAGTGATAGAGTGTACTGTGTCACTGTGGGCAAAGAAGAGTGAGGTCTGCAGCTGTATTGTGGGAGAGGTCTGTGGACCACAGCTGTGCTGATAAATGTAGCGCAAAGAAAATCGGGTCAGTGTGTTGAATCCACACTTTATTGAGAGCCCTTCGAATCAAAGGAAGGGAAGGAAACATGTACCCTATAGGGTTGTCTCACTTGAGCGAGGTTGAGCATCAATGCAAGGAGGTGTACCTGTGGTTTGATCTGATGATTCCACATCAGTTGTGGGCAGATAGTGGAAGTGATATATGTGTTTGAAGGAAACTGTGGCACGAGACAGAGGTAGCCCACCATGTTGGGCTTGCCTTAGGCGTGACAGCCAGATCTGTAGAGCTCCTCCATGTGAGCTGACAGGCGATAGGCGCTCCCCCCGCCACTTTTTTGTCACTGCCAAAAAACAGCACTGGCATGTTGCATATGCATAGAATGGTGGACATTTGGCAACAAGAGACTTGAGGTCCTTGGTGTCTCTGGGACAAGGCTGTGTAATTGTCCAGGGGCATACGGAAGGCTTGGTGGCTTCTCTATCTGAGTGTGGCATGTTGGAGCAACCTGCAGAAAGTTGTTGGCAGTCAATGGCTGGGTTGGATCGGCCTGTGGGAGTGCACTTCATGTGCCTCCAGGTCACTGAGTCTCATTCTGTGGTGGAATTCCTAATGGAAGAGTGTTTCCATGGGGAAAATTTTTGCTGAAGGTTCTTTAGTGAGAAAGGGGACCGGATCCATGACAGGCCTCTGGCTGTGTGTGGTGCGCACTAAGTCTGGGATGGAGCTGGGCGGGGGCAGGGAGAAAAGTGGCTCTAGATGTGTTGAACTGGCCATTTACATCAAATCACTGATCTGACATACGTTTACAGTGTGGCCAACAGCAAAGTGAGAGCTGTATTATCAGTGGTTTCTTAATTGCAAAGAGAAATTGTTTACAGCTTAGTCTTTCATGAAGGACTATGTCTCACACTGGAAGTCAAATTGCACTGGGACTTAGTGCTGTAGCCTTAGGGGCTAACTAGCCTTTGGGATCTGTGCGTGTGTGTGTGTGTGTGCCGTGGAAGCTGCGATACGTAGCCTAGAAATGAGTGTGTGGAGGAGGGGGGTAGAGGAGGTACAGGGTAATGTGTGTGTATGTGTGTGTTGGGGCTCATGTACGTTTATGTGTATTTGACTGTGCTTTCATATCTGTGAAACTGCATGTTTGGTGCATATCTGTTATGCATGTGTGGGTGTATGTGTGAATGTGTGTCTTCATGTTTTACATTTATTTGCTTATTTATCATCATTGTTGTCTTATTTAATCATTTATTTATTTATTTATTTGTTATTATTATTATTATTACTACCTTATTACTACCACAGAGGACTGTGTGCAAGTGTGGGGGGATGAAAAACCCAAAAGTTCAGTGGCCAATAGCCTGAGAAACAGCAAGAAAGGCACAGTTGCTGTGCAAATTGTGTAGAGCCCATGAATGGGCAAATGAAATTATGGTGCTTAGAGCCTCGCCGACCACTAAGGCCATCTCAAGGCTATCGCTGCGTTAATAACTACTACAAGGGTAAAAAAACAACAACAATTAAAACGAGTCCCCACTTCAAACTTTCCACTCCGAAATTTAAAAAAAAAACTTCCATAGTTTAAAACCTTCAAATCTGGTTAAAAATGTTCACTTCTTTTAAGAAGTCCATCAGCGCCCACGGAGGGACATCACGAAACAAGGTCTTCAAAGAAACCGCTGTGTAATGTCTGTGTCTAACGGAAACCGAAAAAACATTGTTAGTGGACAGCATGGGGGCAGGAGTGACATGCTGTGTTGGTGGAAGGGAAGTAACTACAGCGTCAACCACCTAGGTTACTAATGTCTCCCTTGGCGCCGATAATCGGCGAAAAGGATGGTGTCTTTAGAGCACATATCCCCTGGTGTGACGTTTCCTCGCTGTAGAGGGAGGAGTGTCATGTTGCGTCTGGGAGTCCGTGGTTCGATGCCATCGTAACCGACACAGGTGAATACGGCCACAAGGGGGATAATTATAATGTCCCTTGGTGCCGTGGGCATCCCTACCTGAATCGGTCGCCATAGGACGCGAGAAGGTTGGGACATGTGGCATGACAGCGTCGTAAGCCAGTGTTATGGGCGTCGTGGACGATGGGGTGGCAAGTCCGTCTGCTTGCCGTGGGACGTGCATCCCCCTGTAGCTGAACGGCAGTCCAATCTCGCGAATAGTTCCTGCGAGAGGACCGACGTTCAGCTGTTGTGTGTTGACGGATAAAGGGATAGACAAGATTGGCCAGAGTACTGCCGAGTGGCAGGATCGAGTTATCAAGAGGCACTCCTACGTGGAATTGCCGATATTAGTCTGGCTAACAGCAGAGTTAGGCAGTGGGGCAGAAGAAACCAGCACTGCCGAAGTTATATGGGTCGTGCACGCACCTGCTCTGTGGGCAAGGGGCGGAGCAGGTGCAAGGTGTGGCACCAGTGCATAATTGCTGCAGCAAGTTAACAATGGGTTGCTGGTTGTTTGGTTGAGAAGATTGCTGAGACACCATTAGTGGATGGGAAACAGCAGCAACCGGCGGTGTGACAGTTGGGGTCATCACTGCACAGCTTGAAAAGACCGTGCACGCACCCTGCACTGTAGGCGAGGGGCCATGCAGGTAAAGGGAAGTAACTGTGGCGGTCACCAGCAAGGGTGCCGAAGCAGGAGTTGTCTCCCTTGGATCAGACTGCTCGGGACAAGTGGACGGTGCACGCGCATGGGCGAGCGTGTCCCCTAGTGGTCCACCTTCCTCCCTACACATGGGGAGGGCATCCCTAAGTGCCTCGGATCCGAGACGGAAGAGGCATGCCGTGTGGGGGGCACTGCACATAGGGCCCAGTCTAGCGTGCAGATCCAAAGCCAGTGTATGGTGTTGTTTTCCCAAAGGGATTATGGCACATTCCTTTGTTGAGACTGTGGGCATGGGAAAAGTGACAGAGGAGATGGACTCGGGCGTCCTGCTGACTGGCAGGGCCAAGGAACGCAGATTGCGTCGAGTTCATTTGTGAATTGAAATGAATAGCATCAATGGCACCACTGACCTGAGTATGGGGTAATGTACCCCTAGAAGTCACCGGAGGAGGTGCAGGAGGCGGTGGAGGTCTGGAGTCGACCGGAGGGAGCGAAGGAATTGGAGGAGGTGGCGGGTTGGCGTTGTTGAGAGGGCCAGAAGTAGAGGACCCAGAGTGTCTGTGAATTGATTGCGATTGCACCTTAATTTTAGCCGATCTCCCAATCGAACCATATAATTATGTGACCTGGTTGAAGACATAATTTGACAAAAAACAAGAACGCCAGAGAATCAACAGACAGACAGAAAATACGAAAAAAAAAAACTTAGCCGTATGAAGAGCACAGGAACAGGAGTCATAATGGTTGCCGGAAAAAGAGGGCACCAGTCAGGGGGGCAAAGGGGAGGTTACCTACTTCCTGGAGGTTATCGGCCGTAGCTACTTTGGTTTTCTCCGCATAGGCAGATAGTATTTTGCACAGGACAGGAATGTCAGACCCCTGCCGAAGTCTGCACTAGTGGGTCACAGTTAAGTATGTGTAATTAAATCAAGATTTAAGGTGCATGTTTAAGATTTCAGACATTTAACACACTCACTCTTTTTACCTTCAAAAATTTATTTACATGTATCAGAATGTCTTTGCTGGCCAAAAGGGCTCTAACAATATACATCCACAGTCTTAAAATTTAGTCATTCATTCAAAATCATAGAATCAGTTCTAGGGAAAATGGGCAGCTGTCCACAAAAAAGAAACCACGCACCCTAAAAAAAACACACAAAAAAGCAGCATGAATAAACCAGAAACCCAACCACATTTTAGGGTTAAATACTGCTATTTGTCCCTGATATAACCCCCCCTTTTTTGTTGATTCTTCTCATCTCTGTCAGAAATGGTTTGACATGCACTGTCATTATAGTACTTAAAAATTTTAAATCTTTCCACTCTAAGAGATATAATATTAGATGACACATGCACTGTCACCAACTCATGAATCTAACCATAGCAATCCATTCATTTCATTATGTTCAATACCATTTCTTATGTGACTTGCTGTCGTTCCGCTTGGTTTCTTAAATCTTTCTATCTCCAAGTGCAGCATCAACACCAAGTGGAGAATATACCCGAGTTCAAAATTTCACACTGCTCTTCGGCTCAGAATGCTGGAAGATGACTGAGCTAGTGAAGTTGTCAACCTTCCATACAAAAAAACCTCTGAAGAATTCTGCAATTATTCTGGCCCAATACCATCTCCAAGCAACAACTCGCCCAGTGCAGTCAAGAGAACATGGAGACCATCATCATGAAAAGGCAGTGTAAATGGACTGGACACTTCAGGCCAAGAGAGCAAGGTAACATCAGCCCTTCACTGGACAGCAGAAGGTAGATGCAGGAGAGGAAAGCCAAAGAACACCTGGTGCAGAACAGTTGAAGGAGCACTCAAGACCCTGAAGCACATCTGGGGCACCCTTCAGAGGCAGGCCCCAAACAGATTAAAGTTGTGGTTCTTTGTTGCTGCCCACCATGCCAGAGGGCACTATGGGCTTGCACCGCACCATCTATCTCCTTAACCATGGTCATTTGTTTGGATGTATAGCTCAGTCTGGTTTCTAGAGCAAAATCTGCCATGCAAACAACTACCTCCCTAACCATGGTAATTTGTTTGGATGTATAGCACAGTCTGGTTTCTAGAGCAAAATCTGCCATGCAAACAACTACCTCCCTAACCATGGTCATTTGTTTGGATGTATAGCACAGACCGGTTTCTAGAGCAAAATCTGCCATGCAAACAACTAAAGTAATCATTACATTCTGATTATTCCCCTCATTCATGAGTACTCACAACACCCACTTCCAAAAATACCCGCACATGGACACAGTAACTGATTAAGAGTAGAGTTAATCTTGGATGTGCTCTTGCAACTGTAAGGTTCAACTTTTTTCATTCAGTTACACATCTGATGTACACAAACAGAACAGTACCTTGCATTTACAAACACAATACAGCCCCCGTCTCTTTCACAAAGCCTTTCACACAGACATACTTCCCAGTCTCTGTGATCATCAGGATAAATGCTTTTCTTTCAAGTCTGATACAGTAAAAGGACACCCACTGAAGAGTGCAAAGCAACAAATGCATCATACGCAAATTCAACCAACTATTCAAATCATCATGTAATTACTCATTTTCAATTGCTTTACATCAACTGCTGAAGTTGTACCATCTCTCTCCCATAATATATTTAATACGCTAAGTAGCATAAATATTAGGCCTATCATAAAAACTACTTATTAGACAACTGTACCAAAAACAAACTGAACAACATTGTGGTTTGGATTTATAATGGGGCTAGAAGGAGGGACATGTGAGAAAGTGGTGATAAATAACAGTTCCAACATAGATTTTCAAAATGTTCTTCTACTTCCAGGAGTGAGAAACTGATTTCTTTTTTTGTGGCGGAGAGACAGACTTATTTGCAATAGCCTGTTATCTCTCCATATAAAGTTTTTATAAATGCCCAACAAGGGAAATTATCTCTCCGTATAAAGTTTTCTCCCCATATAACGGTTTTATAAACGCCCAACAGAGGAAACTGACAACCCCAGATTTTTCAAGCTGGGGGGTGGCTGGATGATTTTAATTTCAATTTGTATTTTGTTGAAAGTTGTTTTGTTGAAATGGCAGTGCACATACTTAATTAACAGTGTTCCTGAGAAAATACACAGGGCATGATGCAGATTCAAAGTTTTCCCCAAACATCTGACATTTTTAACAGACTGCTTCAAGTGAACACCTGCAATATTTGAGAAGCCAAATATTCAGTACCTGATAAAACCAAAACACAATCAATTCATTTACAGTACTAAGAGGAATATTCAATTTATGTCTCCAGTTGTTCAGCATCATACCATCAGTCTATCTCTTCAATTATTCATCACTTGTAAGCTTCACTCACCCTTTAAGTGCTCTCCAATTTAGTTTATCCACAGCTGGGTGGTTGTCCCACAACACCACAAAGTCCTTCAGTACTCACCCATCCATAACACTCACTTATTCTTGAAAATCACTGCCATGTTCATCATACACCCGTCTATCGCATTTATTCAGCATTCAGCTGTCAACAAACTGTATAAATTCTACACTTGCCTATAAAAACAACTCATTTATTCACCACTCAACTATCACCACCGCATGGTTATTCATCAGCACTCTTACTATCTTACTATTCATTGGTCAAACACTGACCACCACAGATTTATTAGTCAGCGTTCATCCATCAACATGAAAATGTTGCTGCTCAGGCAGACCGTGACACCGCCTTCAGCAGTCATTTACACTACTGGGTCACTGAACACTTCCCAAACATACACCACACACACCTCTCAACTGCTTGGTCACTCAATGCTGCCCACACATACACCACACACACCTCTCAAGTCTTCTTCACTTTGCACAACAGTCAAATCAGCATTTTCCAACATCCAAGATCACACTCTTTCCACAACACCACATAGTTTCTCTTGGCGCTAAATTGTGGCCAGCATTATAACCACTGTTCAGAGGTGCTGGCTGAGATGTCCAGGAGTTTCCAGGCTGCCAGGGGGTCCAGCTCCTCCTGGTCACGACACAGGGCCCACACGTACAGCACCCGCACTGTCTTGTCCTGCAGCCAACAGCCAACACACCTGTCACCATTCAGACTAGTGCAAAACATCACACCTTGCAGTCAACAGTCAACACACCTGGCAGCATTATACATGTAGAATATGTGAAGGCTTGCAGTCAACATTCAACACACCTGTCACCACTTGGACTAGCAAAGCTTGCAGTCAACAGTCAACACACCTGTCAGCATTCATACATGTACAGTTCATGTAAGCTTGCAGTCAACAGTCAACACACCTGTCAGCATTTATACATGTACAGTTCATGTAAGCTTGCAGTCAACAGTCAACACACCTGTCACAATTTATACATGCACAGTTCGTGAAGGCTTGCAGTCAACACACCTGTCATCATTTATACATGTACAGTTCATGTAAGCTTGCAGTCAACACACCACAGTTCATGTAAGCTTGCAGTCAACACACCTGTCATCATTTATACATGTGCAGTACATGAAAGCTTGCAGTCAACACACCTGTCATCATTTATACATGCACAGTTCATGTAAGCTTGCAGTCAACACACCTGTCATCATTTATACATGTACAATACATGAAAGCTTGCAGTCAACACACCTGTCATCATTTATACATGCACAGTTCATGTAAGCTTGCAGTCAACACACCTGTCATCATTTATACATGTGCAGTACATGAAAGCTTGCAGTCAACACACCTGTCATCATTTATACATGTGCAGTACATGAAAGCTTGCAGTCAACACACCTATCATTTATACATGCACAGTTCATGTAAGCTTGCAGTCAACACACTTGTCATCATTTATACATGCACAGTTCATGTAAGCTTGCAGTCAACACACTTGTCATCATTTATACATGTACAGTACATGAAAGCCCGCAGTCCAACAGTCAACACACCTGTCATTTATACATGTACAGTGCATGAAAGCTTGCAGTCAACAGTCAACACATCTGTCATCATTTATACATGTACAGTACATGAAAGCCTGCAGTCAACAGTCGAAACACCTGTCAGCATTTATAAATGTACAGTACATGAAAGCTGGCAGTCAACACAGCTGGAAGTGTACAATACATGAAAGCCAACTGGTGATCTGGATCTGATGTGAACATATACCAAACTGAAAGAGATGTACAAGAAAATCTGTTTGTGAAGTGAAGTAGACCTGTCCTGGATATTGCTGTCATCACTTCTGATGAAGCAAGAACACTGAACACCTTAGGAGATAATTCTAAAGTCTATTTCATCAGAAACATAAACCAAATAGTGTCTGATGAGAGATCTTAAACTATAAAGTTACTGACAAAAAAAAGAGAGAATACAATACAAAACAATGCAACATCACTTTATTGTTTGAAATACCAAGTTTCCTTCTTGAGGGAAACAATCAAAAGACACACTCAATACACAAACACCAAATGGTGGAAAATTTCCAAACAAGGCAGAGAGCTAAATGGCAGAAAATTTTCTACCAAGACAGACAGCCAAAGAAAGTGCAGGAAAATTCATACCATGCCAGTCGCATATGTACAACAGCAAAAAAAGATAATGTCCACAGTACCTTATCCCCTTCCACAATGTTTCCCTTGGAGTCACGAACTGCCATGATCTGCTGGGCATGGAAGCTGATCACCAGCACTGGCCCTTGCTCCATCATCTTTCCTGCCATCACCTGGCACACACACACACACACAGAATATCAATAATAATAATAAAATAATAACAATGAACACTTGTTCAGCGCTTTTTCTCAAACAGAACTCAAAAGCGCTTTACATGTAAAAAATAACAACCCTCATTAACATAAATGAAGAAACAACAAAATAAAACAATTTAAACAAAGTTCAAACACACATCATGACACAACTCATGCAATTCACTTGTTCTCACACACAGACACACTCACGCACACACACATACACACTCATAGCATAGATAGGACCCAGTTTCAACTGCGGATACAATGATATCAGTACTGCTTAAACAGATATATGTGCATACACGACCACACAACACTCAACACAGGAACACTGGTAGATGTCACCAAACAAACAAAAAACCCAAAAAAACAAAAACAAAAAACAAAAAAAGTTTTTTCAAAGACATCAAAATAAAGTCAAAAGCAACACAATGCTTTTCCACAATTTCTTTTTCTTTTTTTTTAAGTATGTAAGAGTAATTATACAGGTGGAATTCAACCTTCCCTAAAAAACACTACTCTACAAGACATATGGGGTAAAAATGATGAACTGCTGTGTGTCAAATGACAGCTAACAACAAAGACAACTCTGACATGGTTCTAAATTGGAATGATCTCAGTGGAACAATCTACCAGACTTTCATAAAACATACAACAACAAAAGAAAAACACCCAAAAACAAACTACAACATCAACAACAACAAAAAACACAGAGAATTTGACAAGAAGAAAATAAACATTTGAAATTATTTTGAAACTGAATTTTGTGTTGAGCTGATAAAAACTGATGAACATGAGACAAAATAAACACATGACATACACAATATAAATATGGGACATATAAATTCACCTCAAGCACACCTAGTAATCCGCGTGTGTGGGGTGGGTTGGGGTGGAGGTGGCGGGTGCGGGTGTGTGCTGATTATCTGGTTGCGGTTTTCCGCAATTTATCTTTATTCTTATCTTATCTGTCTATTATAATCAATGTGCAGTATAGTAGGCTATGTTTATATATATTCAAATAATGTTTCTTAATTCTTTCTGTTTTTACATTAAGAATACTAGTTATTACCTGCAGTGTGTGGATGTATGTATGAAACGGTGTATGATATTTTTTACATTTGTGTCTTCGTAATATTCGTAAAAGCTGTTGTTGACTTTTACAGTTATGGTCCCCATGTTGTTTACTTGTCTATGTTGTGATAATGCACCTGACCAAATTTCTCCAGTTGGAGATAATAAAGTTATTCTTATCTTATCTTGGGTACCATTCAGAGACTCGTCCAAAACAGAACAGAGTGGTTGTTCTTCACTGCTGCCCTGTATGCTAGAGGGCATACTGGGCTGTAACTAAGTAATGTAAGTTCATGCATAAAGCCTGTGAACCACATAGATTTTTTTTCTGGTCACAAATTTTGAAAAAAAAATCAGTCCAAATGTTTAGTAGAGCACATCACCACAAGTTGAGATATTGTGTGGGGTCAGTGATCAGCCTGTGGATTTCTAGTTAGACGAATAAAGATGCATGGTATTGTAATGTATTATGTTGTAATGCATTTGTTGTAATGTACTGCACTGCAATGTATTGCAATATATTGTATTGTATTGTTTGTATTGCATTGCATTACATTGTACTGTATTGTATTGTACACCATCCAACTCACATCAACATTGCTGACGTCCAGCACTTTGGAATCAAACTTGTATCCAGCTGCCTGTGCCTGCTTGATAGGGTGGGCCAGAGTGTTGTATGGCTGACAGGAACAAAGCATTCACTCAGTCAGTCATCACTTCATCACTTACATCAGTCATCACTCACATCAATCATCACTAGAATCAGTAATCACTCACACCAGTCACCACTCACATCAGTCATCACTTCATCACTCACACCAGTCACCACTCACACCAGTAATCATTCACACCAGTCAACACACAGTCATCACTCACATTAATCAACACCGACACCAGTCACTCACACCAGTCATCACTCACACCAGTCACCACTCTTGTCATCACACACACCAGTCACCACTCACATCAGTCATCACTCACACCAGTCACCACTCACATCAGTCATCACTCACACAAGTCACCACTCACATCAGTTATCACTCACAGCAGTCCTCACTCACCTCACCCACATCAGTCATCACTCACACTAGTCCTCACTCACATTAGTCACCACTCACAGCAGTCCTCACTCACACTAGTCACCACTCACAGCAGTCCTCACTACCTCACATCAGTCATCACTCACACCTCACCACTCACGCCAGTCCTCACTCACAGCAGTCCTCACTCACGGTAGTCCTCACTCACCTAACACAAATCAGTCCTCACTCATACCAGTCCTAACTCACACAAGTCCTCACTCATTTTAGATGAATCATCACTTACATCAGTCCTTACTCACATCACTCACACCAGTCGCTAACACCAGTCGCTCACACCAGTCCTCACTCGCACCAGTCCTCACTCACACCAGTCATAACTCACACCAGTCGCTCACACCAGTCCTCACTCACACCAGTCATCACTCGCACCAGTCCTCACTCACACCAGTCATCACTCACATCAGTCATCACTCGCACCAGTCCTCACTCGCACCAGTCCTCAATCACAACAGTCGCTCACACCAGTTCTCACTCACACCAGTCCTCACTCACAACAGTCGCTCACACCAGTTCTCACTCGCACCAGTCCTCACTCACACCAGTGGCTCACACCAGTCCTCACTCACACCAGTGGCTCACACCAGTCCTCACTCACACCAGTCCTCACTCGCACCAGTCCTCACTCGCACTAGTTGCTCACACCAGTCCTAACTCACACCAGTTGCTCACACCAGTCCTCACTCACACCAGTCCTCACTCACACCAGTCCTCACTCGCACCAGTCCTCACTCACACCAGTCATCACTCGCACCAGTCATCACTCGCACCAGTCCTCACTCGCACCAGTCATCACTCGCACCAGTCGCTCACACCAGTCATCACTCGCACCAGTCATCACTCACACCAGTCACCACTCGCACCAGTCACCACTCGCACCAGTCATCACTCGCATCAGTCATCACTCGCATCAGTCACCACTCGCACCAGTCACCACTCACACCAGTCATCACTCGCACCAGTCATCACTCACACCAGTCATCACTCACACCAGTCATCACTCGCACCAGTCCTCACTCGCACCAGTCATCACTCGCACCAGTCATCACTCACACCAGTCGCTCACACCAGTCATCACTCGCACCAGTCCTCACTCACACCAGTCCTCACTCGCACCAGTCCTCACTTGCACTAGTCGCTCACACCAGTCCTCACTCACACCAGTCGCTCACACCAGTCCTCACTCGCACCAGTCATTACTCACTTTACATGAATCATCACTCACACCAGTCACCACTCACCTCACTCACAGCAGTCCTCACTCATTTTAGATGAATCATCACTCGCACCAGTCATCACTCGCACCAATCATGACTCGCACCAGTCGCTCACACCAGTCTCTCACACCAGTCTCTCACACCAGTCATCACTCGCACCAGTCGCTCACACCAGTCATCACTCACACCAGTCGCTCACATCAGTCATCACTCACACCAGTCGCTCACACCAGTCATTACTCACACTAGTCCTCACTAGCTTTAGATGAATCATCACTCGCACCAGTCCTCACTCACACCAGTCCTCACTCACACCAGTCCTCACTCACATCAGTCCTCACTCACACCAGTCATCACTCACACCAGTCCTCACTCACGCCAGTCATCACTCACGCCAGTCACTCACATCAGTCATCACTCACACCAGTCATCACTCACATCAATCATCACTGCATACACCTAGAACTTTAATAAAACCCTTAACAGTATTCATTCATATATTTCAGCACCATTCATCAACAGTAACGATACACATCACACTGATATGCTGACACATTCTTGCTTCTGTCAGTTGCATTCCCATTCTCTCACACTCTATCACCAAACACAGGCACACACACTGCCAACACACACATGGCCAGAGCACCGACAACTGTGCACTTACCGCTTCATAACACCAGTCTTTCAACACGTCGAGGTCCCCACGAATCAGAGCCTGCAAAGAGAATGGTCATTACATTTCAATCCATCAGGTAACATGTGTCAGGAAAGGGTGGTACCCACACAAACAACAGGTGTACACTTCACTCACAAGCAGAAATCCCCTTGCGTACGTTTGTGAGGAGATGACTGTTGGGGGCCTGAGAGGGAGAAGGGAAAAACTCAAAGATATCATGAGAAAACATTTTTAAGTTTGTATAAATATATAGTATACATATATATATATATATACACATCTATATACAAAAACATGTATATACGAACATAAAAATGTAAAATGTTTTCTCATGATTTCTTTCTTCCTCCTCCATCTTGGCCCCCATAAGTCATGTCCTCACAAACATATATATGTGTGTGTGTGTGTGTGTGTGTGTGTGTGTGTGCGTGTATTCATGTCATCCCACCTCACCACTCACAGCCCCTCCATACATACATACAGGCACAACTACACACCTGTTATCACTCACAGATACACTTACACTTCAGCAACACACACACTTCCTCTAACACGTATGTTCACCCTATCATCTTCCACACACACTCACACGTGCATGTACATAATAATACATATCATAATCACACACACAGACATAATGACATACAAATACTTGTTTTATTAAAATATACACACACACACCCATCGTAGTACATATAAACACAAACACATGTACACATTACTGACCTCCAGAACATTGGGAATGATTTCTTTCTCACACATTTTGACAAACTGCTCTTTGTCAAAAGTCGGGTCAACCTTGCAAATTTCCGTCAGTACTTCTGACATTTCAGTCTTTGTGAATAAACCCCCTGAGAAAGAAAAAGTTTGTCTCAAAGCAACTTTTTAAAAGTGAAACTGTTTTCAAATATTTCAATTTCTTCTTTGTCTGGTTTTACAAAGTTACATATAACAAAGCAATTTACCATAAATGGAACGCAGGTATACAATTGAACCACAGTCTTGATACAGAAGATAACAAGGTAACAACAAAGGAACAGAAAACATTAAAAAAAAAAAAAAACCCAAAAAACAAACACCCACTACAGTTAACAAGACATCATTGTTTTGGCAAAGTCCCTTCAAAGTTTTTACATCTTTTTAAGTGAAACATTCCAAAATATTAATTTCAAGATCTTTACTTCTTTTCAAGTGAAACATTTCAGAACATTCATTTCATAAACAGTCTTCAGATATACTCTAGACTTAGCTTCCACAATAAGATAGCCATTCAACAGTACCCCCCCCCCCCAAAAAAAAGGGAAAAAAGTTGTATTCAGTCTTTTTCTCTTACATTCAATGCAAGAATTGCACAAAAGCAGCAAAATATTTATTGACAAATTCAAAAGAAGTTTCTGCACTGAAATGACTGAAAACACTGTGAATGTCACTTACCAAACATCTGTCCCATTTTGTCAGTGATGGCTCGAGTGGCCCGCACCACCACATGGTCACTTTCGTCGTACTTCACCTTGAGGTCAAACATCTCTGGCAACAGTAAAATAAATTATTCCAATATAAGTCCCTTTTTATTCACTTCACAGTCTGACTGCTGAATTCAATGGAACGGCAGTCAATGAAGCAAAAGAACTGCAGAGCAAAATTTTAAATATGCTGTCTACTTTCATCTTATGTAACAGATTTATACCTTATGTGCAATATGCGGTCTCTTACAGTTTATGCAACAGATCTATACCTCATGAGCAATATGCTGTCTACTTACAGTTTATGCAACGGATCTATACCTCATGAGCAATATGCGGTCTACTTACAGTTTATGCAACAGATCTATACCTCATGAGCAATATGCTGTCTACTCATCTTATGTAACAGATTTATACCTCATGAGCAATATGCTGTCTACTTTCATCTTATGTAACAGATTCATACCTCATGAGCAATATGCGGTCTACTTACAGTTTATGTAACAGATTTATACCTCATGAACAATATACTGTCTTTCAGTTTATGTAACAGATTTAAACCTCATAAGCAATATGCTGTCTACTTTCTGTTTATGTAACAGATTTTTATATAATCATGATAATGAGCAATATGCTGTCTACATAGTTTATGTAACAGATTTATACCTCATGAGTGATATTCTGTCTATTTTCATCTTATGTAACGGATTTATACCTCATGAGCAATATGCTGTCTACATACAGTTTATGTAATACGATTTATACATAATGAGCAATATGTTGTCTATGTTCAGATTATGTAACAGATTCATACCTCATGAGCAATATGCTGTCTATTCTCATCTTATGTAACAGATTTATACCTCATGAGCCATAAGCTGTCTACATTCAGTTAACCTAACAGATATATACCTCAAGAGCAATATGCCGACACCTTTCAGTTTACTTAACAGGCTTATACCTCATGAGCAATATGTTGTCTACTTTCAGTTTATGTAACAGATTCATACCTCATGAATAATATGCTGTCTATTCTCATCTTATGTAACAGATATATACCTCATGAGCCATAAGCTGTTTACATTCAGTTTACCTAACAGATTTATACCTCAAGAGCAATACGCTGACTACTTTCAGTTTACCTAACAGGTTTATACCTCATGAGCAATATGTTGTCTACTTTCAGTTTATGTAAAAGATTTATACCTCATGAGCAATATGCCCTACTTCCAGTTTATGTAATAGATTTATACCTCATGAGCAATATGCTGTCTACTTTCATCTTATTTAACAGATTTATATCTCATGAACTACCTTGTTTGGCTGGTTTATCATATGTGAAACAAAGCCTTCCAATTACCATCCTTCTTGTACCCAGCAATAAATGGATGTGGGTGTGTGAATGTGGGTGTCTGAGGAAGGGGCATGAATGAAAGAGAGAGAGAGAGAGAGTGTGTGAGAGAATGAATGAGAGAGAGAGAGTGAGTGTGTGAGAGAATGTGTGTGTGTGTGTGTGAGAGAGAGAGAGAGAGAGAGAGAGCGCGAGAGAGTGAGTGAGTGTGACTGTGTGTGCGTGTGTGTGTACATGTGTGTGTGCGTGCATGCGTGCGCAAGTGGATGTGTGTTTGTGCAATATGCATGCATGTGTGTGTTTCAAACATAACTACCAACATGACCATGTTCATAAAAGATTACATTCCCACAATTATACACTTCATTCAAATTGGGCATTCACAATCACCAAATCTTATCTGAAAACGTTAAATAAAACGTAAAAAAGAAAGAAAAAAGAAAAAAAGGTTGCGGATGTGTGTGAGTGCGAAGGAAACTCACTTGTGACATACTGGTTGTTGTCCTTGAAGTTCTGCCAGCTCTGATAGAAGCGTGAGTCCTTGTGGAGAACCATGCCTGTTGCCTCTCTGCCACACAATTCTTCACCATTCAAATCACACTGATTCAAAAGTTCATGAAGCAATCAGAGAGTAAGAAAGCAAGAGGCAGAGACAGAAAGGAAAAGAAATATTATATAATGAACAAGTACTGTTACTATCGGTGAGGAATATGTACACAACTTATTGAGATTCAGATTTTCTTTTTCTTTTTTTATTTATATTATCTATATTCATTTTATCTATTTGTTTCCTTTTATTTAATAAACAAAATACACCGATAACATCAAGAATATATCAAGGCTGCACAGGTAACATAAAAAAAAACACAGACAACATCATGAATACACAAATAACATCGATCAAAATTACACACACTGACAAAGGCTTCAAGTTTTCTGATCAAACCCAAGATCTGGTACAACCACTTCCTTTGGTCACTCCTTTAATCAAGAACAATGCGTAAGGTGCTTTATTCACCCTACCCTCTATCATCATCATTATTTTCTTTTTATTTTATTTTTACTGCTACCAATCATTCAGCACAGACATATAACATTCTCAGTATGTTATATGATGACAGATTAGTAATGAGGTGCAGAACACTCAAAAGGTCAAAAGACACACTCACTCATTAGCTTGGAATGGTCGCTCTTCCCGCACTATTCTAGCGAGGTCACTTCTCTTTTTGGGTTTCTCTGCAAGCATGCCATACACACTTTAATGTAAGTTGTCATTCCTACGTCAGTCGCAATGACAGTTAAAGGTGCAGTCTTCCCATATGCAATGATTGTAAGTAAATCTTGAGTAATAATAATAGCAAGAAAACTAGTGCTCTGCTCTGGGTGAATAAACACATTTTAATCTCGATGCATGATCTAATTTTGTGTCATCTGTGGATGCTTTTTTTTGTTGCATTGTAAAATTGCTTCTTAAAAAAAAAAAAAAAAAAAAAAAAGAAAGAAAGAAAAGAGAGCAACTAAGCATCAGAAAATGTTCTCTTGATTTTTAAAATATTTTTTCTAATAATCAATCCCATTATCATAGCAATCAGAATCCACAAATTACACTGCCTTCAACAAAGATTGTGTCGTTATATATATACTGCTGCCACAAACAGTATGCCTGTGCAAAACATTTTATTCTAGATATCAATTACCCCCAGATACGCTAAACAGTTTATACTGGACATCAATTACCATGAACTTGTATTCTGAGCAGGAACTAATCATCATGCACAAATACAAGAAACTGTGAATGTTTTTTGTCCCTAGTTGAAGCAAGGTACTATGCCTGTCTAACAAGACAATACCATACAACATTTGATTAAAACCATTTTCCCACTGCAAGATTCAATGACTACCTAAGTACCTTGAAGCAGTAGATATACAAACATATATAAATACATGTACATAACCAGTATATGTATCTAACCAATCTGCAGGTACACTAACAAATTGTCCAATAATCAGTGAGGGATCAATAACTAACTAGCTGCACAGGCTCTAAATATTTCCATAAAGCATTCAAAGGAAAACACACTCACAAAAGACATGTAGGTTCATACTCACAGACACACACAGACACTGACACACACACACACATAACAGTCTTTGTAACACATGAAGCAGAGAAATCACCTACCTGGTGCTCTGTACAACTTGGCTCTGGATAACGTGACATCATCAAACTCCTGTTTCACCGCTTTCACACCCTGCAGGTAGATATAATAATGAATAATAACAACAATAAAAATAATAATGGATATTACATTGCACTCTGTCCAGTAAATTGCTCTAGGTACTTTACGTATAGATGTAAGACAATACTGAAGTTAAGTTTTTTATATATAAAAATTAAAGAAGAAGCATAAAAAATGGATATCATAAAAGGAGCCCAGCATTCCACTTGCTATTAAATGCAAAAACTCCAATGCATAACCCTGTACATATTCCTTGAATCTTGGAATATGTTGCTGGTTTTTTTAAATATAATCTTTGTACGGAAATGTGTGAACATAATATATAACATGTACAATGGAGATAACTGATATAAAGTGAATCCAATCAAACCACACTCTCTTTCTAAAAAAAAAAAACCAAAAAATAACCACTTAATTTCACACTAACATATTTTTTAAAGTTTTTGCACAAGATAAATTTGAAGTCTCACTCTCCACTTCTCTCTCTCTCTCTCAAACACACACATACACAACACACACACACATACAGAGTGACTGGAACAGCACCTCAGAGACACTCTTGTAGGCCGCCGTCTTGCTGATCTGTTCCCCAGACTTGGAGATGGTGTCAGCAGCTTTGCCAGCCGTCTTGCCAATTTCCTTGCCTATCTCCTGCCCCTTCTTCATTATCTCTGTCTTTTGCAGTTCCTCCACCGTCTGAACACACACATACACACCACACACACGCACATACACACACACAGCAACACTGTATGACCAATCATTAGATGTATTTACTAAAGGGAAAGAAACGACACTGATTTCATTCACTGTAAACTACACAATTCATAGTCTGATTCAAAATTATTCACACCTTCACCTCATTCATTCATTGAAAGACAATGTATACCTTTGTAATTTTTCAGTTGTGCACTGACGACAGTTTCCTCCCAACTTTGCACATTAAGACTACATTGTTACTACCATGTAAATAAATTTTTAAAAAGCATTCAACTTCAAGCATAAGTCACATCCAACAGATATTTGAGAGACAAGGAAAGGCAATCAAAATATGTTCCCCTTAAAAAAAAGTCTGTTCTGTTTGTGTTACGTACTGCAGTCAATTCTTGTAGTAAAAAAAAGCAGTTTCATGCTGGTAAATGAAACATTAAAAAGTTTAAGTACCACTGAAGTAAGTAAATACTGCATTAGTTCATGAAAAATCTAGATCTTAAAAAATCAACTGCATGTTATCAAAGAAGTAAGATATCAACAAAAACTGAGGAAACAGATTACCCCTGCTGGAGTCTGCACTAGTTGGGTCACGGTTAAGTATGTGTAATTAAAACAGATTTTGCCTGGCAAACACTCAGTGTTCCATACTGATAAAAGGAGGAATTAGTGTATGACAGGAACCAAAGCAAGTGACAGCCACTGCATCTGCTGGGGACTCATCAGGCTTGCAATCCCTGGATTCAACAGCACAGAAAGTCTCCAGCACACGCAATCAGTAAGACCCCCCCCCCCCAAAGCCCCTCCCCCCTCCACAAAAAAACAACACTGGGACACAACCTCCCAAGTACAATTCCTAACAATCAAACACTATACCTTCATCCTACCCCACCTACCATTTCTCCCATTGTGGAGGACCTATGGACCTAAAAGCTAAGCAATCAATGGATGTTATGGGACTGTTCTCCTGTTCCTCTTTTATTATACATCATCAGTCTTCTTCCATGTCTTCTTTGTGTTTATTTATTCAAGATTTTTTTTTTATAGAACAAATGTGGTATAGCATATATGGATCAGTCTACACACTTTGACATCACCTTGAAAATGAACTTGAAAAATGAAATTGTTTGCTTTCACACTGTGTTTTCACTCCAAATGTTTGGTTTCAGCAGTCTTAAAAGACTCTAAGCAGAGATCATAATTAGCGACAATTTCTGGTGTACTCTTCAGGAGATTATTTCTTGTCTTTTGTCTTTTTTCTTCAGTTGAGCTGAGTCAGGAAAGTTTATCCTATTTCTTTTCTTTATTCAAACATTCCAAATATACATATTTCTTTTTAAGAGAGGATCAGTTTTATCAGTTCACAATTAGGCAGTAACCTAAAAGCACAATGGCAAAGTAAAAAAAAGAAAAAAAAGTGTAATGACAATCATTTGTTATAAATATTTGACTTACCTCTGAGACTTTGTCTCTGATATCATCAAGAGCTTTCCGTACAGAAGCGGACTCAGATTCAATACTCTCCTGCAGATCATGACAGTCAAAAAAATTAAAATAAGATTATAAAAAAAAACAAAAAAACAAAACAAAAAAAAACAAACACACACACACACACACAAAACACACAAACACAAAAATATCTAAGTATACACAAAAGGCTAATAGCAAAACAAAATTTTATAAGGGCATACAACTTTCTGATGGATAATGCTCTGAATGTACATCATTGTCATCAAGAATGTGAAAAAACTAGACTGCTCTGTCACATAGGCTCAGACGCATTCAGAATTTTGTAAGCATTCATACACATGAACTGAATACACACACAAACTCAGATACATACATGTACGCACATATGTATAAGCATACTGAGAAAGACAGACATATGACTACAAGCTGTTTTAACACTAAATATTGCAGTGTACAAGAACAAACTTCTTGCAAGTACTTACAAATTTCTGCCTGGCCTTTTTCAAAGCCTCAGACTCTTCCAACTTTTGTGTTTCTTCCTTGAACTTCTTCAGGCTCTCCTGTGAAAATAAATTGAAAGACAAAGCTTTTGAAGTATCATTTTAAGATGGAAAGTGCAAGACTCAAACACACACACACACACACGCACACACACACACACGCATGTACACAAACACACATACACTCATGCAGACACAAGCATATTCTGTTACATATCATAATTTTGCTATGTACAGCCAATAATATGATAAATATTAACAACAAGCTGCCTACTTCAAAGGGTGGGGGTAAACACAGTCATACACATAAAATCCCCTTTGATACCAGTGAACGTTTTTGGTAATATATATATATATATATATATATAAGCCAACTTGTTGATATAAATAAATGTGGAAACTTGAGAAAGAAAGAGTATTGGCATAATTTCTAAATGCATGTTGATAATCACCTTTAAAGTAAAGGTATTGCTTGGGGTTTTTTTGTTGTTGATTTTTTATTTTTTTATTTTTTTTATCCAAAAGGGGTGTCTTGGGGGGAAAAAATGGATGAAAATATTTGGACAAAACAAAACAAAAATTTATTCTGCTTTCATATACTAACCTTCATTTCCTTGTTTTTTGTGAACTCCTGTTTCACATTGTCTATGACTTGCTGGAAAAATCCCTTGCGACCATTTGACATGCATCGTATCTGAAAATATTTTAAAACAGGCAAAAAATATGTATTTTGTAACTCAGTGACATTCATTCATACAAAAATCAAAATATAAATTCACAAGCTTTTCACAATGACTGACCCTGGATAAACAAATCTTTGACTAAAACGGGACTAACTGCAACTGTAAAATGTGAATCATATATATACAGAAGCTGGCCTGAAATGCTGACAATAACAATGTATCTATCATTGACGACATTGGTGAAAGAACAAGAAGAATAAGGATTATGAAAGAAAGAAAAACGAAAAAAAAAAAAAAAATTGATACATAACTCTCAACTCTGCCATAATTACTGAAAACTTCTGTTCTTTTCAGTCAAACTAAAAATATCTTAGCTAAATTCCAGTAATTCTAAGCTGACTGAAAACCTTCAATACTCTGTCAGATACCATGCATTTCTTGCAAATCCATCCTATGGGTTGGTCTTAGCAAAACTACAAAGAAGAACATACAGGCATTTTCATTATTTATACTACTGTTTATCACTGCAGATTTTTGACAATTTTCTTTGATACACAATTTTATACATCAAAACCACAGTGAAAAATAAAGACAATGTCATTATCATGCTTCACATTGGTGGTCTTTCAACTGACTGACCAAAATCTTATGATGACCTAAAGCCCTGACATGGAAAAAGACCTCATGTTCACCTGTCCTATCCTGAAGTCTAGCTGACCACTGTGACCATTATGCAAGGCATGCTGAGAAGGTGACTGGCCACATGACTGACAGCCAGCCTTGGAGGACAACGACCAGCTGCTGCTTGTGCTGGATACATATCTGTACCACTGAAATCACATGATAAATAAAAACATAAATACAATATAAAATACTCTTTGTTATATAAATATCAAACACACACATGATAAATAAAAACGTAACTACAATATAAAATACTCTTTGTTATATAAATATCAAACTAACACATGATAAATAAAAACATAACTACAATATAAAATACTCTTTGCTATATAAATATCAAACTAGGGTGAAAATGTACACATATGCACCCTAAAATGGTCATTTTCACTCTGCAACCTGTCATGTGCGCTTGTATAACTAAGTATGCACGTGTATGTATGTATCTAGTAGGGATGATATTGGTGTGTGCATGAATTGTGAACAAGCACATGTTTTTCTGGTTTTGCGACTGGCATGACTTGTCAAGTGATTAATTCTATCTTGTCCCCTTCCAATGTGAAAGGATTGGTTGAACCACTTTAAACCAGGGTGGTGTTCACTCACTACACATGTATAAGACACGGGTGCAACAGTGCTTGTGTGTGTGGACCTGATGTTATGCTGGCGTGAGCTGAGATGCTCCAGTATAGGCTGGTGGTGGAAAAACCAGGCACACCAAAGGGGATCTGCCCATGGTGGGAAGGAATATGAGGCTTCCTGGGCCCCAGCTATGTCTGTTAAAAGGGGGTGAGGCAATCTTGCACCTACTCAGGATATCCACTCTGACATCGAGAGGTGGTGTATGGACTTTGTAGTCAGGATTTGGCTACCACGACCACATTGTGGCAGAGTGGGTCAAAAGAAACGGCATACGGAGATTGCCAGGACTTTATGAACATTAAACCATCAAGACAGATATGGGCTTATTTATGTTAGCAACGGTGGCCATGATAATTTTGAGCAAACCAGAGTTTGGCTTTGTGTAAACCTGATGGAGTTCAGGAGTAATCATAGATTTTCATACCTGATGTGATTTCAGGAAGACAACTGAAAGGTGTGAGTTTTTTTTCTCCGGAACAATTCTAAAAGAGGAAGGATGAAAGAGTAGTGTCATGCGAATGGAGTGTGTATGTTAATTGTGGTGTAAAGTTTAAAAAATTATATATTTATTTGAAACAATGGAATTATCAACCATGAGGTGAACTCTGTTTTTTGGAAGAGATCACTCCAGTCCTGCAGTCACTTTAGACAGAAAGGATCAAAGCAGCAGCAGCAAAAAACTGAAAAACCTTGATATCCATGCATTGGGCAACAGGGTTGACAGATTGGTCAAGAATCAGCTGAAAAAGAGCTTTAAAAATGAAATTCACTATATATAATGAAAGAAAGAGCAATATTAGTTATGCATATCATCCATCTTAGAAGTGACACGTTTCCATGTATCATTACCAGCAGCTCCAGTAACAGAATCAGTGACAGCAGACACAACCACTGCACTGCCCCTGAAAAAGATTCTTATCAAAACTGGCACAACTGGTGACCAAGGCAATGGAACCTGGCAACTGTGAGGAATGATACTGACAAACACACAGGGATACACTTTATACTTTACAGAGCAACAGATGTAGCCACTGACACACTGAGGTAACTTAACATTAATTTCTTGAAATTTGTATGTAACATTTTAAAATACCCATGATAATCATATCTGTGACTGAGTCAGTGAGTGAATGGGTAAAGAAGAGAGACAGGAGGCAGACACTGACAGAGCAACAATGTGTTTGTTCACAAACGCATAAGTGATAGCTTTCTAGAATAAAGCCATAATTGTTTGTAAAGTTTCTGAAGTTGAATGAAGAAACACAAAATGACAAATAACTGGTAATGATATCCACTGTTAGTAGTGTTACTTCGAGTCAAGTCAAGATGTGTACCCTAAAATTTGCAACGAAATTTAAGTCAACATGGAATGCATAATGAAACTTTACAATTTCATAAGACTGTGACTCTTTGAGTCTGACACTCCATCATAATGATAGTGAGTGACACTGTGACTGTGACACTGACAG
The DNA here is from genome assembly GCF_041734735.1 of Babylonia areolata. Taxonomy (NCBI): domain Eukaryota; kingdom Metazoa; phylum Mollusca; class Gastropoda; order Neogastropoda; family Buccinidae; genus Babylonia; species Babylonia areolata. The sequence goes on along the minus strand of NC_134880.1, from coordinate 51,631,941 downwards.
TCACGTACACACCTATCACTTTACACACCGGACAGTTGAACTTTCCATTTCATCATTCAAGCAAGCCGACAAACTGCGCCACAGATATCGATCATGTGACACTAGATCCATGCCACAAAATAACTACAGACTGTTTAAATATAAAAATGGTCGGCTCTAATGTAACAAATGCTGACTTATAACAGACTCTCCGACCTGAAAACGACCTTGGTACCGGGTCAGCATGGCGAAGTTTCGGCACATGGAAGCCATGTTTATTCTAACAGACTTTGATTGGACGGAGCCACCGGATGTCACTAAGAGAAACTGAAACATCCCGCATGGAGATATAACAATTTGAAGACAAGTTGCCCAGAGAGAGGGAGAGAGCGTTTCTCGGGAGATGCACTGAGCCGTGATGAAAACGTCTTCGTCCGTGTAACACGGCCCGTGTAACTACACGGCAGCGAGCCCACACAACAGCGGGCCCCAACCACGGACATCACGCAAGTCGCGCGGCTGCTCAAATATGAAAGCGGACGGTTGTAAGAAGCCGAGAACACATCATTCCACAACACATATTTGATCAAGCAGAAAGCATCATCATCAGTCACAAATATATGCATAATCTGTATTTGAGAGTTTTTGGATCTTTGTGAGAGGGAGCAGTGCTGACACGGGGGAGTATGGACACAGGGAGTATCGGGCTGACCCCCAGTCAGTTGAACATGCAAGTGCTGAGATTTAACTGGGAACAGTATCATTCGTAAAGACAGAAATGAAGCCAGACTGAACTCATGGGGAGGGGGCACGGTATTTCCTGTTGTCTCTGAAGACCTCACCTCCTCAGTCAGCCGTTCCGGAATCCGCATAGTGATCTTCTTCTTCTTCTTTCCGTTACACGACCAACATCGACTTGTCGATGACTCTGTCGTGGTTCATGCAATGCGAAATACTGTGGGCGAGGATCAGCTTCACGGATACTGTGAATACTCTACTGATCTACTCCTTCTACCACCCGTACACAGGTAATGTAAACATCTTGAGCGCCGTCAGCGAATTAGCTCTTCGTCAGTGCCTCACTGAGTGTCACCCAGGAACTGAACTGTGTTTTAAAGTGGCCCGGAGACTTCAGCAGTCTCCTCGGATGGCACTGGCTCTTCGAGAAACATCTGAAGAAAGGGAGCCCCATGCCCCAGCATCCACCGCAAGTTCACGGATGATATAAACGACGATAAAATGTTCTGACATCAGGGAGTCAAACTATGGCCAAAAATATATTTCTCTTGTCTACTACCGAACATTGTAAGGGAGGCGATTCGTGGGTCGCAGCGAGAGCAACACAAAACTGATGGGGATCGTCTCCCTGACTGGCCGTTCAATTTTCCTGGCAAACAACAACAAAAGGGTAGCCTATCCGTTTTTGCTTGATTCAAAATTTCAGAGGTTTATGTCAGACATATCATGATCGGAACGCCAGTCTGGGGTTCCCCTCCCTTGAAGTTCACCCTCCTCTCGTCTCTCCAGAGGCTGAAAACACACGGCACACACACACACACACCCCGGCGGCACTGTGACACACACACGCACGCACGTCCGCACACACACACACACACACACACACACACAATTGTTCAGTCTTACGCCTAATATCACTCAAAGTGAAAAGACGTTAAGTCAAAGAAAGACACACACACACACACACACACACACACAGAATTAAAAATAATAAACCATGAGAGTTAAAACCCTTGAATTCAGTGATGAACCGCAAAAATTTCCAATCTTGACTTTTCTCAAAATGAAGTCCTTTTCACTTCACACGTTTTGAAGTACTTGTACTTGGCTCTACATGTTATTAGTTTAACAAAATACTCAATTTCCATATCAACTTTAAAACTATAAAACTAGAATGAACGACATAAAAGAGAAACTGAATCGACCGTGTCAACCGGGTGTAACTAAACTTATCTATCTAGATCCAGAGAAAACGGCTAAATGTTGCAGAGTGACTGCGGCGATAGGCACGTCTCCTTTACCGCGGACTTAAAAGGAATTTTTAATTGCCCATAAAGATTTTTTGAATGCCCAAGATACACCAGAATAATATGATTTAAACAGCGTTCTCACTGCGAATACCGCAATCGATTTATCGCCCTTTAAAAAAGCATGTTTAAATATTATATTTTTGAACGTCAGCTAAGGAGCCACGATAGTGTAATGGGTAAAACAGTTCTCTCATCCGAACACGCGGGGTTCGAATCTGCCGTTAGGACTTCTTTTCTTTTTCTTTTAACCCGAAGCTTTATAATAACAAATACAGAACACATTTTAACGATTAGATTTTAAAAAAAAAGTGTATCACAAGTGAGTCTTGAAGGCTTTGCCTCTTGTTTTTTTTTGTTGCTGTATTTTATATATATACTTTAATTTCAGTGCAGTATGGCCCTACCTATCCTTGTGGATCCAGCTTTATGTATATCTGTGTGCACACATATTCTGATGTTTTTTGTTTGTCTTTTTCGTGATAATGATAAACAGTTGTATTAAGGCATTCAGCTGTACGTGTGGGTGTGTGCGAAACCCCTCTGTGTGTCTGCTTTAGCACATGCATTGTTTTTCTTGTGTCTGACTCTTGACTCAGTCTCGTTACAGCTCCGAAGTCAGACAATTCCGGAAAGTCTGAGGGTGCCTGCAGGTTCCCCGGGTGCCCATGGCCTTCCTTGATTCTTGCAACCCACCTCCCCGAACCTCGGCCGTTTTCCTGGGCGCCTGCGGCCTTCCCTGGTGCCCAAGCGTTCCTCGGGTTTGTCGCTGGGGTGTCCCTGCCGGGCATGGGGACAGACTGCCGCCTTGCTGGATGACCTCAGTGCGTGGCCTGTCTGCACGGGGACTGGGACTCTCGGTGGTTGCCGGCATCTTGGCGGTTTGCCTGTGGCATGGACCATCGGGCTCAGGATCAACGTGAGCCAGACATGGTTGCGCATATGTGAACGCAGTACCACAAGAGGGGTTGAGT